>NW_010291936.1:24824-25417 GCF_000700745.2 Antrostomus carolinensis
TCAGCCTTAAATAATAAGGCCAGCTGCTCTCTGGGTATCCAGTCCCCTGAGCCAGAAGCCAGGGACGGAGAGCAGAACAAAGTTCCCATGATCCAGGAGGTAACGGTTAGAGACCTGCTCAGCCAATTAGACATTCCCAAGTCTATGGGGCCAGCTGGAGTTCACCACAGGATACTGAGGGAGCTGGTGGAGGCGCTCGCCAAGCCCCTTTCCATCATCTACCAACAGTCCTGGCTGACTGGGAAGGTTCCATTTGACTGGAAGGGGGGAAATGGGCAAATGTGACGCCCATTTACAAGAAGGGCCAGAGGGAGAATCCAGGGAACTACAGGCCTGTCAGTCTGACCTCGGTGCCAGGGAAGGTGATGGAGCAGATTATCTTGAGTGCTATCACACAGCACATACAGGCTAAACAGGTGATCAGGCCCAGTCAATATGCGTTTATGAAAGCCAGGTCCTGCCTGACTAACTTAATCTCCTTCTATGACAAGGTTACTCACTTAGTGGACAAGGGAAAGGCTGTGGATGTGGTGTACCTGGACTTCAGTAAAACCTTTGATACCATTTCCCACAGCATTCTGCTTGAGAAACTG
>NW_010291936.1:25805-69576 GCF_000700745.2 Antrostomus carolinensis
TGCCTGGCAGAAAAGGACCTGGGGGTGTTGGTTGACAGCCGGCTGAACATGAGCCAGCAGTGTGCTCATGTGGCCAAGAAGGCCAACAGCATCCTGGCCTGTATCAGCCATAGTGTGGCCAGCAGGACTAGGGAAGTCATCCTTCTCCTGTACTCAGCTTTGGTGAGGCTGCGCCTTGAATATTGTGTCCAGTTTTGGCCTCTCATTACAAGAAGGACACTGAGGCACTGGAGCACGTCCAGAGAAGGGCAACAAAGCTGGTGAAGGGCCTGGAGAATGAGCCTTATGAGGAGCAGCTGAGGGAACTGGGGTTATTTAGCCTGGAGAAGACAAGGCTGAGGGGTGACTTAATTGCTGTCTACAACTACCTGAAAGGAGGTTGAAGGGAAGCTGGTGTGTGTCTTCTCCCAGGTAACTAGTGACAGAACAAGAGACATTGGCCTTAAGTTAACGCCAGTGGAGGTACAAATTGGATGTCAGGAAATACTTCTTCACTGAAAGGGTTCTCAGGCACTGGAATGGGCTGCCTAGGGAGGTGGTTGAGTCACCATCCCTGGAGGTGTTTAAAAGATGGGTAGATGGGGTGCTTGAAGATAATGTTTAGTAGTCGACAGGTAAGGTTGGACTCAATGATCTCAGAGGTCTTTTCCAACCAGGCGATTCTATGATCTTTCATATGATGAAAAGCTGAGGTAGCTGGGCCTGTTCAGCCTGGAGAAAAGATGACTCAGAGGGGATCTGATTAAAGTTTATAAACAACTAAAGGGAAAGTGCGTAGAGGACAGGGCCAGACTCTTCTCATTGGCTCCCAACAATAGGACAAGAGGCAACGGGCATAAACTGCAGCATAGGAAGTTCCACCTTAACATAAGGAAGAGCTTCCTTACTGTGAGGGTGACAGAGAACTGGAACAGGCTGTCCAGAGAGGTTGTGGAATCTCCCTCCTTGGAGACATTCAAAAACCATCTGGACAAAATCATGGTTCATGTGCTCTAGGAGTCCCTGCTTGAGCAGGGTGGTTGGACTAGATGACCTTCAGAGGTCCCTTCCAACCTCAACCATTCTGTGATTGTGTGAATGGATGTGAATAGAATAATTTTGAAACATTACAGGTGTTTCTTTATGCAAAAACCAGGACAATGTTTAACAAATTTCTGTATAAATAATACAATTGGGAGTGCTGAGTAATTTCAGAAGATTAGTGATAAATGGGCACAAGCTGATTATTCAAGATAGAGCTGAGGGTCATTATCCTCAGCTGGTCATTAATCCCCATGAAATGACTGGTATTGAGATAGTAATTACTATTGTAATGAAAATGGGGAGGGGGAAAAGCATGACATTTTTCTTATGAAGCTGTCTCAGTTTCTAAAGAATTCATGTTTCTCTCATCACCCAATCAAGTTGCCTGAAGCGTTTTTAACCCTTTATAGAGTTTAGTCATCCTACTACAATTTCCATGTCATCACTTCACTTAAGGTTGGGTTTCCCATCATATATTCGTGGAATTTTGGGGGCACAGCAAGGGGCAACAGCAATGGGAAAGAAAGACAGTGCACACAAATCCTCCAAAAACAGAAAACACAGAAAAATATTTTTAGAATGTTTTCTCTATAAATTGTGCTCCATGAGGTAGGAGACTGCATTATTACACTATATGCTATCTAGCTGTTTATTCTGCATTTAGTAGTGCTTTTAGCAATAGCACACACATCTCTTGCCATTGCATAGCAGCTGTGGAATTAATTGTTCCAAAACAGAATTCACCTTGTAGCTTTACAAGATATGGAACTGATACGGTCAAGTTAACTTGGTCTGAAATCATGAAGAAATTTGTCCTTAAAATGAAGAAATATCTTTAAAAATCACAGAATCGCAGAATGTCAGGGATTGGAAGGGACCTCGAAAGATCTTCTAGTCCAATCCCCCTGCCAGAGCAGGAACCTAAATGAGATCAAAAATCTGCAACTTCACAAATCAACTTTGTGGTGTTCTGATGTGCCTTCTAAGGACTTTTGAGCCTTTGGAATTCTTTTTTTCAGATTTCTACTAGAAGAGCTAGAAACTTACTATGGGCAGAAGGGAAGGCAATTTGTTTCCTGCCACGAACACTATCATTCTCTTTCCACTGTGAAAGCCCCACACATGCTGCATCATTATGACTTCCCATCTCAGAAACTGAAAAACTCAATCGAAACTAAAAGCTTTCAAAATAAGTTGACAGTTTAAAAATAGGTGTATTGCCCTTTATGTTGCTAAAGCAAACAAGACACAGATATTCGTTACTCAGTATTTTTTTCCAAAGCTTTCCCATGAACACTTTTCTAAGAAGGGGATCCCAGGAAAGCTACAGGATGTATTGAGTTTCTGCTGGAAAATTTGCAGTTGCTTCCGAAATATTTCACTGTGTACAAAAGACAGGAAGTAGAGCAAGGCTCAAAAGTGTTTTAGGCAAGAATGGCTGATAGGATGTTGCTCTGAGGGCTGCAAACCAAATTCTGCACGGTGGAATAAAACCAGATAACAGTGGACACCAGTAAGTGACTTGCAGCGCAGCCTGGAAGAGTGATTTGTCCTTCTAGCTTGTTTAAGCTGTTTGGAGAGTTTGAGGAGAAACCTAATGATGCATGTCTGCTAGCCAAATAAATCATTCAGTACTGGACAGCTATTGAAACTGGACTGTTTGGCTAAAAAACAATAAAATTAAATTTTAAAAAATTGCTTAACTTCTGAAAGCTCTGAATGGCATTGAGTAGAGCATACTTCAGAAAACATGGCAAGTCCTCTGGAAATAGAGACATGTTTTTGACAGCCAAGACCAAAGCATGGTCTGTCAATTTTATGGAAAAGTGGGAAAAATAGTAAGTTATTTAAGAGTAGAACCTTGTCTGAAAAAGAAGTAATGTAATAGTGACAGGGGAACCAAACATAATTATGCATCACAGCAGGTGATAGGATTCAAAAGCATAGTGAAACACCAAGAACAGGTATTGTTGGTGGTGACAGATCAACAACTGGGTTGCAGTATAGCTATTCTGTATCTGCCAGATAAAGCTAGGACATGCTAGAGTGACACCTGCAGTCCAGTGGGTCAGAGTCCACAACAATAGCTGCTACATGCACATATTAACAAGCCTTCTAAGGAGATTCATACCTATATGGAAACGTCACTCCATTCCTTTCACCTACTCCAAAATCAATTTTGTCTTTGCTACAAGTCCCAAGAACAAAGCACAAATCAGCACTGACTATGGATAATGTATTATCAGCACTGCTGAAGTTGTTGCATGACTCAGGGGAAATACAATGTGACTTCCAATTTTCCTGTGCTCCTGGGAAAATCAAATACATAGCACATCCGCTCATGTGAAGAAGGAGGCTGAGCATTTATGGGCCTTCTCCAGACTTTATGTATGTGTGGAAAGGTACTGTTTGCTCTTTTCCCCCTATTTCTTTCTGCAGGATAGAAGAACACCTCATACAACACTGTCATCCTGTATAGCTATGAAGAATATTCTCTTATGGCTCCTCTAAAATAAAATTTCCAAAAATGTAGGGAAAAAAAAATAGGGAAAAAACCCTTAAGATTCTGCAGAACAACTACTCTCTAGGGAATTCCAGCACAGCAGAAAAATAACTAGTCCTGAATAAATCAAGAAAAACAGAATGTTCATTATTTTACTGCTGTTAGTCTTATATGCATTTCTGTGGCATTCCTCTGTTACATGTGGAAAGTATGAGCATATTTGCCTGCAATCTTTAAGCATCCTCAACATTTCAGCAATTACAGCAACAGGACATGAGGAAATGGAATGAAGCTGTGCCAGGGGAAGTTCAGATCGGGTATCAGGAGAAGGTTCTTCACTGAGGGTGGCTGGTCACTGGAACAGGGTCCCTAGGGAAGTGGTCATAGCACCAAGCCTGTCAGAGTTCAAGAGCATCTGGATGATGCTCTTAGTCATATGGTTTAGTTTTAGGTAGTCCTGCGAGCATCAGAGAGTTGGACTTGATGATCCTTATGGGTCCCTTCAACTTGAGATATTCTGTGATTCTATCATTTCCATTAATACATATCTTATTTTTATAGTAGTTTGTGTAAAATACTCAAGTCCATATTCAGTACACACCTGCTTCATTAGAGTTAATTGCAGTAAGATGCTTTTTGCCAGTCTGTGAGATAAATGCCTATACAACTACAATATATTTATACATTTCGAATAAGACTTGCTAGATCTTGATGTTAAAAATGAGAGCTTTTTCTTTTTTTTCTTAAGTTGTGTGATATTTTTTCTACAGCTCCAAATCCTGGGAGCTTGAGATTAGGACAAAAATTTAAAATACTTGAAATCACTTATAAACAAATTTGTTAGACCTCATGGCTGCAAAAGTGATTTGTAAAATGATTCAAGTATACCCTGAAGGTTTAAAGAGTGAATTAATATTTTATTTTGGGAGTGCTGAATCACAATTTTTCAATATTTACAGCTGGCAGCTGCAGGACACTCGTAAGCTGTAATTCCAATTTAATGAGTAGCCTATAAAAATATTCAGACTAACATTTGAAATTTTTCAAGCTGGAATCAATCCATACAGAAAAGTTTGCAGTGATAATAGACAACTGAAAAATACCACTGAAGCGTCAGAAACTATAAATTCTTAAAACTTCTTAATATGCCAGTTGGGTAGGGAGGGGGTATACATATGTATGTTTGTTTTAGAAAACCTAACTGCAGTCTCACAGGCTTTAAAAAGTTGATTACTGCAAAGACAAGGAACAGATTGATTTAATGGAAGTAGTGAACTACTTTTGCACTAAAGAATTTCTGAAATGATAAATAACAGGCTAGTGGGTAAAAAGAATGAGAAATGCTAAGCTTATGTTGTGGACTATAAGGACATTTTTCATGTATTTTCCTTCTCGTGGTCCTCAAAGGTTTCCTGCAGGAAGGACATACCATCTCTAAGACAAGGCATTTGCCTAGTTTCAAAGATCATTAAATTTTTTTTCATTCCACACTTTTTTGCTCACAAGCACTTATTCTGCTTCTTGTGCTGTACTCAAACATTTTACTAAGTATGTCATCTTCATCCTTTCAATCCTGTAATGGTAGATTATTATTAAAAAACATACTTCTATTTAACTACATCTTTTGTTCACCTGTGATTTTATATGGGGAAAAATGTCAGGAAATTGCTGCCAAACTTGTACCACTATCATCTGAGTGAAGACAATAGATGGGGCCAAAAAACCTGCTTAGATTAGCTAATATGTCCCATCTACAAATACAGGCTGGGCAGAGAATGGATCGAGAGCAGCCACGGGGAGGAGGACTTGAAATACTGGTAGACAAGAAGGTCAACATGAGCCGGCAATGTGCGCTTGCAGCCCAGAAGGCCAATAACTGTACCCTGGGCTGCATCAAGAGAAGCGTGGCCAGCAGGTCAAGGGAGGTGATTCTCCCCCTCTACTCTGCTATTGTAAGGCCCCACCTGGAGTCCTGTGTCCAGTTCTGGAGCCCCCAACACAAGAGAGACCGGGAGCAGCTAGAACAAGTCCAGAGGAGGCCACCAGGATGATCCATGGGCTGGAGCACCTCTCCTATGAGGACAGGCTGAGAGAGTTGGGGCTGTTCAGCCTGGAAAAGAGAAGGCTCCAGGGAGATCTTATAGAGGCTTCCAGTACCTGAAGGTGCTACAAGAAAGCTGGGGAGGGACTTTTTACAAGGGCAGATAATCATAGAACAAGGGGAAATGGGTTTAAACTGGAAGAGGGTAGGTTTAGATTAGATATTAGGAAGAAATTCTTCACTGTGAGGGTGGCCAGACACTGGAACAGGTTGCCCAGAGAAAAAAGCCCCCTCCCTGGAAGTGTTCAAGGCCAGGCTGGATGAGGCTTTGAGCAACCTGGTCTAGTGGAAGGTGTCCCTGCTGATGGCAGGGGGGTTGGAACTAGATGATCTTTAAGGTCCCTACGACGTATTATGCTAAGTTTAAAGTGAAATTGCAATCACATCGTCAGATGATACATTTGGGGTTAGCACATCATAATTAACTTTTTCTTTTTCAATTGAACACTCACCTGTTAGAAGGGAAATTGTAATAACCACTTTCCTCTAGAACCTCTTCAATTAGAGTCTACAAGATAAAATACATTTATTTCAGTAAATTATCTTTATTAACAGTAATAAATACATATACATAGGTATATTTATAACTTACCTGCAACTGTTCATATGTCATCCCTTCTGCAATGTCAGAAGTGCCAACAATACCTTCAAGAAAAAGGCAAGCAAAGTTTTACTACTGAATGTGTGGTTCATGCTCCATCATCAGTTTCTTAGCAATTCCAGTACAAATATAATGACAAGAGATATGCTTGATTATCAGGAGCTTATTCCACTGACCACCATGACCCCCTGCAATAGTGGGAGGCATCCTATGGCATAATGTGAACATTTGAGGCACGCAATGTTATCACATTATGAAAGAGTTCTAACTGATGGAAAATATTTAAATACTTAATGCTAATAGAACACAGCAATGCAACTTTCTTACTCTTCCCCACTCACAATTTATAGTGGAAACTGGTATGCCAGTTTTAACACAAAGGCCAGCAAAATCCAAGTTTCTCACCCTTTTTTCTGGCAACAGTTTTTAATTTTACTATGTCCTCTACTCCCTGGATTGTGACGTAGCTTTTCCTGTATTTAGAAGAATGGAAATGGCACAAAGACCAAAATAGAGGCTGCACATTTCCTTTATGTGCTTTGCGCAAAGAGGCACATGATGAAACATGTCTCTGAACATGTGGTTCCCCACCATGGATGATGCCAGTGATGGTAGATTTGATTAAAGATGTAGTTCATGATTTGTCACCCTGAGTACCACTAGTCCAAAGTATATTTGACACGATTCATTTTCTGAAGTGTATGTATACACTTCATACTATATAGATGTGGTATAGCATGCACCATTTCCCTCCTCGACTTTGTAGGGCTTGATCTAGCTAGGTAATTAGATCATCCCAGTATAACTGTTTCAAACATGACAGAAGAACAGCATAGGGTTTAAACAGAATTCTTCAAAAATCATGTGCAAGGACAGGTAAATTCTAAGTAGGGTATCTTCAGTTACAAACATTTCTATTGATTTTCATGGATGAACCATATGTTATTTGTAGCTTTGATATTTCTTTGTAATTCCAAAGTATACTCTCTCAAATTAATAGAACGTTCCATGAGCAGTAAACTGCATATCTTAACCAGGAATTACACAAAACAAAAAACAACCAGCCAAAAAAAAAAAGCTGATAATGAAAATCAGTATAGTCAACATAACTTTACTGTATTTAAAGACAGACTTTAGAGCAGCAGTTCCTTCCGCTTTGACATCATACACTTTATTAGAAATATATATGCCACTACAGAGGTTTTATTGCTTTATTTACCTTTTCTATCAACTGGAAGCAACATATTTCCACCCGAAGAGAGAAGTACTACATGCCAATCTGCTGTGAAAAAGCTGGGCTCAATCAGTTCAGGAGAACCTTGCAGTAGCTGGGGAAGGAAAAAAAAAAAAGAAAGGCAGCAAAGGACACCTGAAATCACCACTCTTCCTGTTTGCCAAAACTTCAGACTTCTATGAGGCAGTTTACTCTTTCTTATGTTTCCCAGCGCAATCAGAAGTCAAAGGAGATTTCAATATTTTTTAGATTAATTAAAAGTGCTGAAGACAATTATGCACGTCCTACCTTCTTCTCTCCAGAAACACTGATGAACATTGCAAGCTGACAATCTGCTCTTAGTATTGCTTAGTGCTTAGTATTACATAGTATTACCTACTACCACCCTGAGTTCTTTAGACTATCTGAATAAAATGTTATAAACTATACATCTGTGTGAAGACGAACAGGGAAATGTATTCCCTCGAACCTAGGAGAGAAACAGCCAATGACTGTTTTTCAAAACTAGGGCTTTAAGTGAAATTGTTAGTCCATATTTAAGTGGTATAATTCCCATTAGAGGGAACCCAGCACTTCTGAAACCTGTGTCAGTTTACCTACTTGATTCAGTGAACAAGAACACTGACAATAAATTTTAAAACATCTAGTTTTCAAAATATCCACTAGTAACAACTCTGACCCAAAAATATCTTTGTGGGCTGGACAGTAATTCCAGTTATGCATTTCTACAGCATGTTAACACACCTTTACAGTTACAGAAACAGAAGAATATATGTTGCTGGAAAACTTTTACCCCATCACTGATCAGTGGATGAATCTTTTTGTCTGTTATTCTAATTCAGTTTTCTAATTTAGCACAGTAAAAAACCCACAATTTTTAAATTTTATTTGCAGAAACTGCACAACCTCGTAACAACACTTGCTGGAAGAGGGCAGCATAATCCTTTTCTCAGTTTAGGTTCTTCCTATCAGCATGCTACCCAATGTTTTTATGGTGGTGATTTTGGTAAAAAAATGTGCCATTTATTCACTGATGCTTAGCAATTCTCCATCCTTTTAACTGTGCTTTTTGTTGTTGCTTGCTATTAATAGTTTCTATAACTATTTCCTTGAAAATAAAAATACATTCAGTATTCCAAACATCTTCAATTTATGACCATTTACTTTTTAAATAGCGTATTTTTTCCCTTTTCTTCAGGTTTAAATCAAATAGTTTTGAAGCTAACACAATATTACAGTTGATAACGTTTACAAATTTATAAATAAATAGGTCCCTTTATTTCTGGGCATGTGAAAATTGAGTTAATTTCATAATAAACACTTTCTTTTTCTTACTATATTTTTGGGCATCCTTTCCTGAAACCATCAACTTAATACAAGATTAGCAAATATTTCCTTAGATTTAATGTTATGGTTGAAATACAGGAATTATTTAATGTAAATCCCAGCTTGATTTACAGGACAGAAAATTGGCATGAAACTGATGGCTCAGCCAGAGGCATCTTTAACTATCTTTCAAATGTACTACCACTGTAAACACAAAGTAGCCACTTTCCATGGAGCTTAAGCATCTGAGATTAATTATTACAAATGTACAGGAAGATTTAGCATTTGGGGTCAGTTCACTCCATAGCAAACAATGACTTAGATGATTCCACAATTCTGTGCAAGTAGGTAACAATCAGATTAGACAGGGGAATTATGTGAGTGATAAGAAAATATCTTTGTCATCAAATTTTAGATACAATAACATACCTATTAACTGCTTTGTAATCAACTAAAAAATGAACTATCTTAGCTTCACAGTCTCCCACAGTACACAGATGCTGAGGATGTCATTTTCAGATCTTCTGCTGACTACAATCTTCTCAGGAGATTTTGAAGGAACATTTAGAAATTCTGATATTAGTCATTAGCTCTTTCTCTGTTGGAGAGCACCCAGCATGTCATTGGAAAACATGCAGGCATGGTTCTTTAGTCATGTCATCCTTGCAAATCTGCGGTGTTTTTAAACTGATGACAACAAACTGTTTCTGACACAGTGTGAACAATGGGACAAGGTATGCTGTATTCAAGACACTCTGGGACAGTGCTGTCTTAAAATTCATAGTTTTAGTAGGAATATATATCAAAATAATGCTAGGAAAATAATAGTAAATTAGCTTTCAAAAATTAAGAGTTTACATAATTATTATCAGGCTTTGCCGCAAAAAGTTACATTTTCTTTCCCCTTTTCTTTCTGAGCTCTGATGATATGAAGTCTGGTTTTGCATATTAGCAGGTAGCAGGTCCTTTCCATTTACAAAAAAAAGTTCTAATGATCAGACACAAACCTGAAACCAATCTGTAGAAACCGCTTACTTAGGAAGCCTCCATATTTTCCAAATAAATGATAGCTAGAGAATATTCTAAGTATTTCCTTTTAAAAATGGAATCTTACACTTATATTTTTCTGATATTAATAGCTTAATGCAAATAGAGGAGACACAGTCACCATAGGTAGTAATTGGTGTACTACACCTTTTTCATTTCTGATTTCAGTTTACAAGGATTGCTCTGTGGACGGAACAGGGACTTCTTGAATCTCTCAATGATTCTCCTTTTCAGGTTGCATTGCAAAGCTGGAGGAAGCTACACAAAATAAAGAAACAGATCTTTTCACCACTCAGTTACATCTCCCATAAAGATGATCTAATCAGCAGGACCATTACTGAAAAAAGTAGCTACACTGCAAAAAGAAACATTGATGTTCAATAGCATGGTGATGTTAAATAACAGTACAAGAGTTGATATAATGGCACTTCAAGAAGCTTAGACCTTCATTCAGTGTGTGTAGAAATTAATGTGAATCTTCCTCATGGCTTCAACAGGCTCTTTTAAGGTCCTTATGTACATCTTAATATGATTTGGAATATTTCTTTTGCTAGAAGCTTCCTGTGGTGGGCAATTTACATTTCACTTGTCTATAAAGCAAAACTGATTTTGTATACTTTTTCTCCTGTATTTTTTGGTTGAAAAAGTACACATCATTTAACTATATTTATAAAAGAAAAGGACAAATCATACTTTATTGTGTTTTAAAGCGTTCAATAGACAGTTCAAAGAAGCTCTCTTCCTTTGCTCTTTGAGATTTTAAAATAATTTTTATGCTCCAACAGTAAATGTAAAGCTTCAGTTGCTGGTCACTGCAATGACACCAGCCTAGTCTGATGACAATTCTATGGTATGCACTGCCCTTTTGGAAGGATCTCCTATACTGTTTCTGTATAGTTGCTTACACCTGAAGACAGTGTTTATAAAACTACAATTTTCTACCATTTAGTACAGAGTTTATTATCATGTTGCTGATATAAATTCACAAAGAGCCACTCCATTGAATTCAGGAAGCTTTTTTGATTACTCAGGGAAGGTTTGACCACTAATGATTCACATTCGAACACTGGCACAGTACACATTATAAAGATTTTTTTCCCATTGGAAAAAATTACTGTTCTTAGATGGCTACCAACCCGGAACAGCTATATTTGTCCCACAGGAGTCCTGATTTGCTCTGGCAAACCAGGGATTAAGGTTACATCCTAAGCATAAGGGACTTCATTAGACAGCTGGTAGCATAGAGTTTTTTGTTACAGATAGATACTACTCTCTTTTCATGCAGATAAGGCCTTACACATATGCTTTAAGTCAGATGTCAAATCTTCCTTAGCCTATAAGTGAGCTAAAAAAAAAAAAAAAGATGCCTTAGGAAAAGCCTGCAAGATCCTCTACAGATTACATGCAACTGGAACGAACTGTGTGCAGTTAATGGACCATGGGCATACTATATTATGAAGCAGAAGTGGTAAAGGACAAGTCCACTGCATGAGAAACTCGGAGTTGCCTTGGGCACTAGTGTTCAATTGTAGCTTTTGTTTTAATGAAATCAGATGTCAGATCGGTCAAAAAAAAAAAAAAAAGAAAAGAAAAGAAAAAAAACCCAAAGATTTACATAATGCTTTTTTAAAAAGCTTTCCCTTACATTGTTTTCCAGAGATCACTCTGACTCTTGTTCCCATGGCAACAGGATTGGAAAGGCTGCTGGCAGCCAAGAACTAACAGGCGAGAACTCCCCCTTGTAAACAACTTCAGTTTGGAACTGTCAGCTGAAATATGTAATAGGGTTTTAGAAAGCAGTTATGTATTATAAAAAATATTCTCTCTTAGATTTGTAAGAACATAAACAAGCACAAGGAAAGCATATAGTACACAGTGAACAAATATTCTGTGTCCTGGTTTCTCTGCCTTCCCCATTCTGGAGCCAACTGACACCAGAAGCATCAAAGTTGTTACTACTGCTTCAGTGGTCAATTCTGAGTAAGTCCTTGAGTCACTGTTAGTTCTCAGTTATTAGGCATCCATGTTACGATAACTTGCATTAATTGTTAGGTCACTTGAGAAAAATTTCTTCAACAGAGACTATAGGTTCACTAGTGAGCATCTTGGATATGCTCCTAATACAGCATATAAAGACTGAACTGCCTCATTTCTGTTAGCAGGTGAAGGAGATGATTCTTGCAACAAATTCAATCAATTCTGATTATTTTAAATAATAATTGTTTTCTTTGTCCTCGATAATTTGTTTCCTGTAATACCTGTTTCAATAAGCTTGACAGTTTAAAACAAAAGCAAAAAAAAAAAGACCACACCCAAGTTCAGTTATGCTATTCTCTTTTAAACAAAAACATACAAATTTGGCTCAGCAATCTGAAATTCCCTCAGGTGATAAACATCACTTCCTCAATATAAACTCTTCATTTTGGAAAATAAAGGGATGTTTATTTAATAATAGCAAATTTTGAAAGCAACTGAATAGCAGCCATCTTTCTGGAGAATAAAAAGTTTTCAGTCAAATTTTTAGTTGAGATTTCAATACAGCTCCATTTTTGCTTTGGCATCAGCATGAAATAACTTCAACTCTCTTTAACTATGAAACATTTGAACTTAATTTTGAAATAAGACTTAAGTTTGAAAAAGATCAAACTATTTAACACATTCAGGATTTGAACTATTGTACTAGAAATCCCAAGAAATTATTCCTAATTATTGACAATAAAAATTATTACTTTGAGGTTATTTAGAAATTATTACTATAGCGGAAAACTTTTTATATACTCTCCATGTCAGTATATGATATTAAATCATTTAAAATATTCATATTGTTGGCATGACAGAATGTTATAAAAATAATTTACTGTACAATCTATCTTTCTGAGGTGAGCCAATGGATTTTTTTCATGACTCAATTACTGCCATCCTCCACATACTAATATTCAAGATTAGTCTTTATTTAAATGCTATATTTTTAAAAAATCCTGCCATCTGCAAAAATGTCAAGTTCTGTTGTTTTTAAAGAACAGTGACTAAATTAGCAGCACTTTGCAGCACCGTCATTTTGACAACAGCAAATAACTAAGAAGCATAGAATGTCAGAAGCAACAGTAATGCATACTTGAGTGATGAAGATAATTTTGTGCAGCTGAGTAAGAATCTGCTGAACAGGGTCAGTGATCTGATGCACCTTCCTTTGTGATACAGCAATTCCTGCCAATGCTGTAGATGACAACAGTAAAATCAGGAGGACAGCTCATTTTGTCACCTTAATATATCAATACTGTGCACTGTTTCATACCTGTAGATGGAAATATTACATTTTAATGCATGACTTTTTTTTCCCAAATACTGTTGGGAACAAAAAAAGATAATCTAAAAACTTAAAAGATTAGATAATGTAATTGATAATGGGTTTCAAAAGAAAATCCCTTTCATACTAAGTTACTCTAAGATAAAAGAAGCATTAATGTACCTCACTAATCATAAACATTTTCACAGATTTATTCAAAATGAAATTTAAAGATACAATAAACAGATTTTTCTTATTTTCACTCATTTTTTTCTAAAAAAGTGTGTAGACTAACACACTTGATATTTGGTTTATATATTCTGATGTTATGAAATTAATTTTTATTTTACCCTAAGAATTACAATGTAATGTCTGATGTGGACAATTTGGAGAACAATTATGTTAAAAAATATTTTCATGCTGCCTTATAGCGATGTGTGCTGCTTTATCACAGCTACTTTTTTTCCTCAACATCTAGCAAAGGCATGTTTTGAGAAACCTCAAAACAATATGCAAGAAGCTATGAATCTCTTCAGTCTTCTTTAGTTTGGAGGAGAAAATTAGTGGTTTCTGTTCTTTGCCATAAATTCCTCCCCACCAGAGATGATGCTATCTAAAGGAGGTATTGATGGAGACTCTGGAAGGGACCTGTTATAAGCATTCTCCATTATGAAAATGACCTCACCATAAAGTGCATAAACGACATTTTTCATGTTTAGAATAAAAGAACATCAATGCTAAGCAAAGAATAATGCTGTAATAATTCCTTTCCCCACAAAGGAAAGCATACAGACAATTTTTATGGCAAGGAGCAAGAAAGCTGAATTTTCTTATCTTATGAAAATAGCGAGTACATATAAACCTGTTCCTTTTCCTCTAAAGTTAGACTATCATCCTCTGTCGAGCAAATCCACGTACATAATGGATTTTCATAGACAAAAGCACTGCAAAAGAAGCCATGCAGTAATAGAAACACAGAATCGTAGAATCATTAGGTTGGAAAAGACCTTTAAGATCATTGAGTCCAACCGTAAAAGTAACACTGTGAAGTCCACCACATCCCTAACCGTCACATCTTTTAAATATCTACAGGGATGCTGACTCAACCAATACCCTGGGCAGCCTGTTCCAATGCTTGACAACCCTTTCAGTGAAGAAGTTTTTCCTAATATCCAATTTAAACCTCCCCTGGCGCAACTTGAGGCCCTTTCCTCTCATTCTATTACTTGTTACTTGGGAAAAGATACCGACCCCCACCTGGTTACAACCTCCTTTTAGGTTGTTGTAGAGAGCGATAAGATCTCCCTTCAGTCTCCTTTTTTCCAGACTAAACAATTCCAGTTCCCTCAGCTGCTTCTCATAAAACTTGCTCTCTAGACCCTTCACCAACTTTGTTGCCCTTCTTTGGACGCGCTTGTCTTTCAGCAAAATAAATGTAATGCCACAACAACTTTGACCTATTCATTTACTACTATGTGTTAAAATCCGATTCAAAAATATATCAGCTGTGTGAAAATATTTAGTTCTTGGAATCAAGAACTGAAAACAAGAGCTGAAAGTGAAAGTTTCTTTCTCCCACTGAATTACTGTTTAGGACTTATCACAAACAGCCATTGAATCGGATACGGCCTTGGTCATGCAGAATTTGATATAGATAGATATACTTGTTTACTGTAGGTACACTTTTTCTTGTAGTACAAATAGCTTGATGAATACTGCTTTTTTTCTGAAGCAAAACTGCCCTAATGTGCTAGCAAATATCTATATCCAAATATCCATGTGATATCCATGCTGTATTCAACGAGATATTGGAAAAATAATAGTCATAGGCGGTTTAATAAAAAGCAAAGCAACATTCACTTGAGAACCTAAATGAGTGAGCATTATGTAAAATTTACAAAGCAGAGTAAACTCAGTACTGATTTGTGGATATTATACCTAAAGGTTTAACTATATTTTATTAACTAAATAGCATTATGAACTCACCTATTGAACCAAAAAAAGACATGATAATTTATTTGTGTTCCATGGAATAACTCTAATTTCAGCAATAAGAACCAACAGAGGAATACTGCAGATCAAGCTTTAGATAATTTAATAGAATTAGAACATAGAAGTAAATACTATATATTCTACAAACTGTGTCGATTTACAAAATATCATTCAGATTTAAAATATAACAATTAAAACAAATAAAACAGCTTTATTCTTATTCACCTAGTGCTCCTCTATCATGCTTTGCCTGCTGAGAAAGAGTACAGAGCCAAAAATAAATCAGATTCTTGAATTTTGATGCAGTAAATAAATCGGGTTTTATGTTTTTTAATCTTGTATCTTTAAGTCATACACACTGTCAGACCTAGAAATTAAATAAAAGTTATCAGCAGATTGCCACTATAAAAAACTTAGTGTATCACTAAAGAATATTAGTTAACAAAATTACCTTTCCACGTTGAGTACTAAATCTGAAAGCTAAGCTTAGGCCCTGAACTTCAGCCAGCAGCCCTGTATCTCTCTTAAATCCAGTTATCTCTGAACTACACTTCAAAGGCTAATTTAGATCCATATTCTAAAATTTCCTCATTCAGAAACACCCTCAGGATCATAAAGGCTTATGTACAGATTTACATCCACCTGATTTTTTTATTTTTTTATTTTATTTTTTTTTGTAAAGTGATCTGGTATCAAGAGTGAAAATTCCACTGCGAGGGAGAGGAAATCCAAATACCAAATTTAAGTAGCCCACAACTGAACTATTATAATTTTTTCCTGCCGAATTTCTGTGCTGGCTACTTTAACAAGAAGTAAAGACATTCACAAATTTAGGTCTCTAGGGACCAACCAGATCTGAGCTGCACTCTCACAGAAAATAAAGAGGTATCGAAAATGTCATTCTTTATCACAGAGGCACACATTTCTAGTAGAATAAAGAAGATAACAACATCATTACTACTGTTGGATTTTTTTGTGGCAATGCCTTTTGGCAGATAAGTTGAGAGAGACAAGTGAAATTCAGTTTGACTTCTTCTCCTATATGTCTCCTCTTAATAATCAGTAAGACGAAGAGAAATTTTGCTTTTCCCTGAGCCACTTAGAGAAGAACTTAGGCTGGTCTTTCTACTCAAGGTTACTGTAGAAGCCAAGCTATAATAATATAAAATATTATATGCCACAATAATTATTTTGATTTAGCTCTTTTTTGCTGCATTTTTACCTCTCTACCAACTGATTCAACATTTCTATATTCAACCCCAAATAAATAGTGTGGTCTTACCACTGCAACCTAGGGATCTTCAGTTTTTGTTAGAACACTGATAAAAACATTACTTCCTTGACATTTTACCTTTTTCACTGGTCCCTGTTCTGTGGTATTTGACTTCTCCTTTGTTGTCACGGGCTTGCATTTAAGAAAAAAAAAAAAAAAGCAAATAAATTAGTGCCCTAACTTTTGTGGGTCTTCTCAGATTTTTTTTTTTTTTCTGAAGAAAAACTATGCTTAGAATGATATTGGCAAACAGAAAGGACTGAGTAGGACATAATATGGATTTCTCTGTTATTCAGTACATAGAGCTTTCTCTCTTTTCTAGTATGACAACAACAATATGACTTACCAGTCTAGGAGAACCAGATATAATGTGTATGTGCTTCAAAGACAGCTAGAGACCCAATGTCCAGCTAGGAACTTTAGGAGTCTCCATAAAGTCTGTGTATTCCAGACCACTCCACAATTATATTATTTTTAAATATAGAAGTTTAGTGTTATTTGGGGAATGATGGCATGCGTGTGTGAATAGGCTGCTCAGGACTTGATCAAAACTTTTAAGAGTTTTACCCAAAAGGAAAACATTACTGACAAAAGATACTGGATTTCCCCAAATTACCCAAAGGACTGAAAACACTGACAAAGGTTGAAGTGTTTGTCTGCAGATCACTATAACTATATAGTATAGACAAAAAGTACATTTTAAAGACCATCAATATTCCACCTACTCAAAATAATTTTCTTTCAAATATTAATTCAGATAATACACATTCTGAAGTCTCAGCTTAGCAGCATAGAGTATGTGAAGCTTTTCAGTAAGAAAGAAAAGTACCTCAAATGAAAAACTTATTTCATCAATCATGATGCAGAAATACATGATAATTTGCAAAGGCTCTACGAAAGATTGCTTTAATAGGAAAAATTCCCATTGCATTCCACACAGGTTTAGCCAGGATAATGGCCATTAAAATGAGGTCTTACTGATTTACTACTGGAATTCATATTTTTAAAAAAATTTTTTAAAGATATTTCAGATAACATATTTGCATCTGCAATGTAAATATATGCTTTTCTAACATTTAAAAATATAATTACAAGATAATACCATGATTTTTCATATTGCAAAGAACTACAACTGGAAGACTATAAGACTGCCACCCTGCTGCTAATTAATCCTCTATTTTCTTAGTGTAGGCGCTGCACATGAATGGAGGCACTCTCAAGGGCAGATCAATGGGCAGGAAAGCTGAAGAAATAAAAGAGAAGACAAGCTATATGCAACAGGAGAAGAAAGTTTAAAAACTTGGAAATTGTTACATTTAATTAAAGTTAAAGTTTATTTTTGTTGCAAGCACAAAATTACCTGGTCGCAGTCTTGATCCCAGGCCTTCAATATAATCTCTATTATTAAAAAAAAAATAAATGTTTTAATTGTGTTTGGCATCAATGACTATAGAGGAAATATCATTATTCCATGACTCTTTCTCATGTTTCCTCTAAAGGAAGTCTATCCAAGTTTACTTATTTTTAACTGTGCATTTATAAGTCACATGAAGGCTGGCTTACTCTACTTGTCCAAAATAGCATGACTTCTACGTAATAAAAGTTAGATTCCACGCCTTTCCCTGCTCAATTTTTATCCTGGAAAGTACAAAAACAGTAAATAGGATTTTATATTTAAAACTCAATAACCCACTAGATTACACATTATTTTGCATCTATACAGGTTTAAGCACATTTCAATTCACTCATCTATACAAGTTTAAGTACATTTCAATTCACTCATTTTATGGATGGAAAACATAAAGAACAAAGTAATTATTGCTAGCAGATAAAAATAGGACTACTAAAGTACACAGTACAAGTAAAGTGGGGGGGAAAAATATATTACATCCCCAGCACAGCAATACCTCAATGTCAGAAATACAGGTCCAGAAGTTTCAATGCTAAGTTCTTCTGCTCTATAGTCAACACAAACACTGTCCCAGCCTTCAGATTTCACTTGCTGAGATAAGCAACAACAAATGGAAACAGATGGAGAACTGAAAGAACCAATATGATGTCCTGATGGATGGCAGCCTCAACAGCCATAGCATGGCAAGAATTTGTATATATTTTTTAGGTAGTAGGGAAAATTACAGCTGCAAGGAGTAGTTATAAAGAAAGATAACGAGACAGTTTTGCTAATGTTTATGTGAGGGGCAGAGACAAAGAAAAAACAAATGTGCTTACTTCAACATTGAAGCATCAGGAGGCTGCCATTACTGACTGCAGCAGAACTAAAGCTGGAAAGCTAGTGAGTGATAAGTGACAGACTGGATGCTGATATGCTAAGAACCCCGAAAGCAAAAATGAGGTATGGAATTTAAAGTCATAGGAAAAGCATAACCAGTAAAAGCATCCACACAGAAGATGGCAAGGTTTCAGGTAGGGCTTTAGCAATGTTCCTTGCAGCAGTGTTCTGAAGGAGCATTTGAGTGACTAGAATGCACGTATCAAAACCAGGGAAGATGCTGCTTGCATGATAGCCTTATGACCCCAAGTAAGAGTTTTAGCATCGTGTATTGATAGCAAAGGTTATATCTTGGAGGTGCCAGTCAGAACAGTGAGACATATTCTGAATGCAAGAACTTCGGGAGATACACAAGTTAAAGTGGATGCTCAGATGTCAAAGTATTGACGGATGTTATTTTTGAGAATGATCAAAGCCTGAGTTAATGGGTAGGACTTTAGAAGCAGGCAATGATGATGTTCCTTTTAGTTATGTAGTACTCAACTGTATGGAACTTGGAAGAGGCCATGAAACAGCTTAGTAAGAGTTGCTACAGTAATATCCCTTAAGGAAAAACTGGATCAAACAGGGTCTGTGGAGAAATAGGGGAAAGGAATCAATGCTATTATCATAAATACTTACCTAGTTAAATTAAAGGTAAGAGAAAAAACATTGTTCAGGAAGCAGATGGAGCCAAGAGTGATTTTGGGGGTTTTTTCAGATGTGAAGAAAAGCAGAAATTAGGAAACAAAAACCAGAGTCTATGAATAAGAGAGGTGCCAAGGAAATCAGAAAAAATAATGGTTTGTCAAGAATGTGTCTGATGCATTTCTGAATAAACAACAAGAAAAAGGAAAGACCTTTAGAAGGAGAATGGGGATGGCCATGTCATATTCTGTTTTGATTGTTTCCTTTTTGAAAGAAATGAGAAAGACTCCAGAATTCCAAAAACAGGTGTATATATATTTATACAGAAGGTCTAGAGGAGTTCAAAGAGACAAGATGTTACTCTACACTATCAAATTCACGAACATATTTTTCTACGGAAAACAGCCACTTAAAAATGCAAAACCAGAATTTGGGTAACCAACTACTGTCAGTTTAAGCTGAGGTAGAAAGGTCCACTTTTAAAACATTTATCAGTTTAATGCCAGTCCTTAAATTACTCACATAAAGCTTCTGTGTGCAAACACCCTCAGACAATATCCTTAAGCAGAATGAGTGTCATAGGCTGAGATAAAATGAAGTTGTAACAATAAGTAAGGAAATGTTTCATGGAGGCAATCGCACAACCCTTCCACTGTGAAACAGCTGACGGGAATTGATCATAACAACGATCAATTGTATAATCTATACTAAAATCATAAATCGTACCTACCTAATCTGAGGTCGTCTTTCAGAAGCACTAAAACTTCCTTTAATTATACCTGAAACAAATGCATAAATATTACCCCTGCATGAAAAAAATATACATACATGTTAATATTTTGTATTTCCCAGATATGGTGTCAAAATAACTTTTAAAAAGCAGTATTAAACAAACTCCAAACCCTCATTTGTCTATGGAGTTGTTTGATGTATCAAAGATTTGCTTGCATCATAACCAAAACCTCAGCCCCACATAGTATTTTAATAAATGCCTTCAGAATTTCACAGAAACTAATAACACACCCTGACTAGATGTTCACAGAAGATGTATCTGGATTTCCATTAAATAACTGCCTCAGTTACTGCTACCACTGTAGCCACAACATTGTCTCTAGTCTGGATAAAAAGCTAAAATATTTACCCACTTTCTCAAAGGACCTTTGACGGGTTGTCTAAACCTTGTTCTACCAGGGGTTTATTGCCACCATTCTATTAGCTAATTATTCAAACTACCACATATGCAATTCCTTCCTTCTCAAAAAATGTGAAGAGGGAGGGGTAATGTTTGAGGATATTTATTATTTATGCACTTGAAAAGCACTGTCTTAAAGTAAGTGTTTGCCTTAAGCATGTCTTAAAACATTCCTGTAAAATCATTCCTTTGATGGTAATTTTGACACATGAGACCACTCTCTCCTACAAATGGTAACTCATGTTGAAAAGAAAAGGAAAAAAAAAAAATTAAATGTCAAACTTACTTACACTGGTTTTCCTATTGCTGGAAACTGTTACAGCAGTTATATTAGTTCTAGAGTAACAGTAGAGGACTTTCAGAGAGCAAACACATTTCTGAGAGTCTTAAATCATTGATTTGTGTTCAAACATACTTTCAGTTGTTCTCTGAAATATATTACCTCTATTTTTCCTACTTTTCCTACTTTTTTTTCCTACTTTCCTCTGAATTAAAAAAAAAAATCCTGAAGGAGGCTGGCATCTGGCACACAGAATTCACTTTAAAACCAAAAGAAATTATACAACTTTAGGCCTCATCTGTCTCCCTAAAAAGAAGACGCACAGAGAGGAAAAGAAACAGTACTTCATTCCTTTATAATGCGTTGCTTAGCAAAACAGATATTAAAATCCTGCAGTAGTTAGACCAAAAGAAGGTTTGATAAGAACAATTTATTTACTCAATAGCAAATAAACTAGACCCTTATAGAGTAGAAGATGCTTCAATTAGCTTTAACACTGAGACAGAAAAATAAATAGGAAAATACAGTCTCTACTGTCTAGAAAGTAAAGAAGGTCTTTGGAAACAAAAAAATATGATTGTGCCTGTTGAAGGAACAGATATTTCACCTGTTTAGGATGCAGACACAATAATACAAGAACTAAATTAGAAGCTTTGACTGAACCTGAATCCTGTTGCTTGGGGTAGGGATTTTGAGTTACAATCTCAGACACTGTTATAACAAAGACTATATAATATATTATGGGAATATATGCGAGAAAATCGGTAACAGAAGCCACACAGCTAGAAAGTTAAGTTTGAACACAGCTGTTTGCTACAATTTTAAGAACAGTTCCCCTTTCAAAGTATTCATATACAAAATTGGATTTGAAATACTATACCCTTTGGCTGTTTCACATAAATGGTCTCTCTCTCAGTAAAGGGCACAGATCCAAATTTTCTTTATCAGTTTGATGATTCACCACATTTGACTTGCTAATCTGCCAGTTTATGAGTGTATTTACAAGTGCATGATATTTCACACCAAAGAGTCTGTCTCACCACTCACTGTACATGGTAGAGACAGAATGTTTCTAATTTATATGCTAAAATCAGGAAAATACTTATGAATGCTAAAAAACCAAAACAAACAAGAAAAACCAAACAGAAATCATGAGGCAGAACATCATTAAATAATAATCAACACCCTTCAGCCCCATTTTTATTGCTTATTATTATTATGTTAGAGACCCACTGAGCAGCTACAACCAAACGAGGAGTCTTTTTATGTTAGACACTACAAAAACACAGCGGAATAACTTCTTCAATAACTAAGCACAAGGATACTCAGACATCTAAAAATCATCGTAACAAACACATTCATGTGCGTATACACACATCCATCAAACACTAATGACTTCAGTTATAATATTTAGACTTTTGTGTAAGAATTATGCTAATCATACAAAGCCAGACAGGGAGTAAGAAACAACACAGATGAATAGGAATGTCAACTAACGTAAGTCATGGAGCACATAGCGCATCCTGATGTTCAGCCCAGGGTATTACTTGGACCATATTTCCTTTTACCATGGTTACTCCTTTGCCATGAATGGGAAGAGCAAGGCAACATATCTTTTGTTCAAATGCCTTGTAAGAGGGAATTTCTCTGTTCAGGATGATCTCAAGGAAAATGAAATCTAAATCCTCCTTCTTTTTCCTGTTTTGTGCCCACCCTTGTTGGAATGTGAAAGGCACACAAAAGACAAAGCTTTTGTTTCTTATCAGCTTCTCTATTCTGAATAGCTCTATGAAGATTCCTTCAGGACATGAAAAAATTAAATATATGTATATATATATCTATCTTCAATGAGCCATCAAGAATTTTTCTCACTGCTACCTTGGTCTTTAATAGCTGACATAATTAAAGCAACTCCTAAGGTTTTAACTTCATAATATGCACTGACATCATTGCAAACCATACAAATACATTCTAATATGCAGTTTAGTGGTGCTCTCTTGCAGGCACCTAACCACGTAATTTCAAGAAAAGAGCTTATAACATAATATGAATTCAGAAAAACCTGGGAAAATAGTAACTTTTGCTTTGGCTTTCACTTCACTGATCTCTAAAAAAAAAAAAAAAAATCCCTGAAAACCCTTTCATGTTTGACCAGACTGATGGGAAAATTGAATCAAGATTTCACATTAGCAGAAAACTTCAGTTCATCTCCTTGAATTAAATGGAAGCAACTGAAGTGTTTTTCTGAATGACGGCTTAATGATCTTTTCAAGAGAAAGGTCAAATTACTTTTATTTATACAAAACACTCTTAGTAAGCTGCCCTTTAAATCACTGTACACTGGAATGGACTGTCCCAATCATGTTAATTAAGCTGTTTTGCAGAGCAACCAGAATTAAGTTTTTTGCTCATTAGCAGTGACTACATGTACAGCAATAGAAGTTGCCATAAGCACACTCTAAGCTTAACTCAAGCATCATACAAGAAAACCCGGTCTTGGCAGATCTTATTCTAGGTGATGTCTTCAATAAATTCTCATTAAACTGAGGTCTAAAGAGAAATATGAATCTTAGACAAAGTCAATTTGGGAAAAACAAGCCTACAAAACATTGTAAGATCCCCAAAATTCTTCACAGCCAGTCATTGTGCAAATTATGGATTTCTTGATGCAATAATCATTTTCAGCACTGTCACTCACACACATACCAGCTTCTGTGCCAATGAACAACTCAGTATACTACACCTTTTTACAAAATACCACTCCAGTTTTAAAATAGAGCAATATTTTTCTACATTTGCAGATCTTGTTTTCTCTGAAAGTGATGTGATGGCAGTGTCACCAAAATCAGGAATGAACTTCTTAACACCAATGTAGTCTGAAGAAGCAGGCATTCTTTATTGCGGTGCTGGATGCACAGGGGATCACTCCACCTATTGTGCATACCCACTCGTCCCTCTACAAAAGCTTTATACTATCAAAACATGCATATTCATTTCTTTTTCCAAGAAATTATTAACATATTCATCACATTTCCAGGAACTCATTAATACATTGAAATGTCCTTTTCGCATGTGTACTGGTCATCTTCGGGGGTCAGCTGATGATCGTAGAAACTTTTGTCACTGTGCCCTTCAGTTGGATTTTTTCTTCTGCACATGCTTGGTTCATCTCTTGGCCTGTTTACAACACTTCTGTCTCCGCAAAAATGGTTTATTCCAGCATCACTATCTTATCAAAGATTCAATGCCTCAAGTCTCCTGTTATCTGTTTTACACTATAAACTTGACTAGGCCGAGCTGGTACGTAACTAACTTCCAATGTCACGTTGTTTAAGCAGAAGGGGATGTTCTTTTGGTATCAATTACCCCCTTTTGTTTTGGGGGTTTGTAGCTATTAAGCTTCAATTAATTTTTATTTCCAGCAAAGGTTAGAGCAACTATTACAACATTGGATACATACTGCTATGATAAAAATAATTAATAGAAACAATCTTTTTAGCCAAGTCCTATTTGGTATTCAAGAAGTTAGTTTATGCCGAATTTCCTCAAAATCCCAGGAGGCGTCACCTTTAGCAACTTCATATAATATTTCTTTTTGTTTCCCGATCTCTCACAAATCCCTAGTGATTCTGCTACTTTTATCTACATACACACAACAACTCATGTTTATGATTAGGAAACACTGCCTTGTGAAGCAAATAATAAATGAAGGGCCATCCTGTTTCTGATCACGACCTTTGACAGGCTAGATACTGCAATTTGCAGAGCCTGTATGGCATCAGTGGTTCTGTTCTCAATGTTCTCTGTTACTGCTGAAACGTTCACTATAGATTTTTCTAATTCACTTACCCCAAGCCCTGGGAGAAACCATCTTGCAAAACCATGAAACTCATAGATACTGCAATTTGCAGAGCCTGTATGGCATCAGTGGTTCTGTTCTCAATGTTCTCTGTTACTGCTGAAACGTTCACTATAGATTTTTCTAATTCACTTACCCCAAGCCCTGGGAGAAACCATCTTGCAAAACCATGAAACTCAGAGGGCCTGTCAGCTATAGCATTATAAACCCCCTTTGTTCATTTAAGGAAAGTTCTTCCTACCCCTCCACCTTGTGAATGTGGTCTGTCAATAATTGTGATGTTGGGAACTAAAACTCCAAGGGGTATGGAGGTCCCATTTTATTCACAGAACTGTACTGATTTGTTTTAAGATTTCTGCTATTAAATGAGGATCTTTATCTGATGACATTCCCATTGGTACCTCGAACCTGGGTATTTTCTCCTTTAGTAAACACTTAACAACTGCTTTAGTTTTGTTGGTGCAGCAGGGAAAGGCTTCTGGCCATCCTGAGAAAGTATCAACCAGCACCAGAAGGTATTGAGAGCCATTTCCTCTCGGCAATTCAGAAAAATCTATTTGTCAATAATCACCAGGAGTGCTTCCCCTCCTGGTTTTACCTGGTGGGGGTCGTCTTCTATTTACTGGATTGTTTTTCAAACACACTACCATCTTGACAATTTTATTGATTCTGACACTAAGTACCTGTGTCCTCAGACTGTTAATCATAGCTTCTATGCCTCAATGAGTTTCTCTGGGTTTTTCTTCAACTATTATTTTGATCATCAGTAGTGGCAGAATGATAATTTGACCTTCAGGAGTTATCAACCACCCACCCTCATTTTCAGTTGCCTTTAATACTAGGGACAATTTTTTATCTGTTTCACTATAATTTGGTGCTTCAGCCCATTTTTTTTTAATCTGCTTTACTATAATGTGGTGTTTCAGATGTCAGTTTCAACTCCTTTACAGGTATTAGAGCCAGGATGCCCTTCTCTGCCACTTCTTTTGCTGTTCTGGCTGCCAATCTGTTACCTACATGGGCTGCAGTATTTCCAGACTGGTGAGCCTTGCAATGCACTACTGCCACTTTCTTGGGTTTTTGCACTGCTTGTCCAAATTGCTCCATGAGCATGCCCCACCCCAAAGGCATATTTAGAATCAGTCCATATTTATCTTCTTTCCTTGAGATATTTCAAGAGCTCTTGGTGATTAATTCTGCCTTTTGTGCTGATGTACTTACAGGCAATGCTTCAGCTCCAATCACCTCATCAGTGGTGGTAACAGCACATCCAGCCATCCTCTTCCCCTCACGAACAAAACTACTTCTGTCTGTGTACAACTCCAGATCTGGTCAGTGAGTGGTTCATCCTTGAGATTGGTACGACTATCATACACCTGCGCTATGGTTTGCAAACCATCAGGCTCTAAGGATTCCTGGTCCTCAGTTTTAGACTGGAGGAAAATAGCAGGGTTTATCGCACTGCCTGTCTTAAGTCCCACATCGTCCTGTTCCAAGAGGACAACCTGGTACTTAAGCATTCTGCCAGGGGATAGTCAATGTTCCCTTTCTACGCCAGTACTGATATAAACAGTCAGTTGTTGTCCCATTTTGAGTTTTCGGGTCTCTTGTATCAAGAGAACTGTTGTGGCCACACCTTGTAGGCATCCTGGCCATCCTTTACTCACATCCCACAGGTCTTTTCTATTCCCCCAGTCTTTGGGTCAGCACCCCACGTAACAAAGAAGAAGAAAAAGCTTTTTTTTTTTTGCTTTTTTTTTTAAAAAAAGCCTTGATAATAAACTCAACTCAGGGCTGGCGAGCCACAGGTCCTCCAGCCTTTAGAATGGAAGGCTATCCAGTTACAATTAGCAAGTCATATTAATAGATTTTAAATAGAATCATCAAATCATTTATTTACACTGCACTAATTGCTAGACATTTTGATTAAAAGCAGTTACATTTCTTCAGTACCTGGACCAAAATCTGAAGAAAACCCAGCTAGCAAAGAGCACTACAAACAGATAAAGTAATGTTATTCTACATTTTTTGAAGCCTGGGACCCTGAAACAATAAAATTTGTTAATCTGGAGTCAACTACATTCCCTTCTCCCTTTACAAGGACAGTTTAAATCATCCACAGATTTTCTGTAAGAACTTTGTGGGATGAATGGAAGTCTTAAATTTTGCTCAGCTGTAATATCAATCCTTTTCTTCTAGTATAAAATGCTCTTTGATTTTCCTGTAATCAGAATCCCATCCTATTTATTAGGTAGACCATCGTAGCTCAGAATTTAGCAGGTAGCTTACAATGCTTAAAAATGTTTTACTTTTTTATTTTTTAATTTTCATATTTAGAATATAATCCAAAAAAACTATTACTTAAGATAACGCTCAACACAGCTGGTGCTTTCCTATCTGATTATCATAAATCACTATAAGCAGAATTAATGCTGTGTTTTGTCACATAATCCCTTCCTAATTTGCATCTACTCATTAAGCATTACTTCAATTCCAGTCAATTCAACTAGACAGCTAAAGCTTGCCTCTTTCAACTTTCTTTATTACACCCTCTAACAGGGCACTCCATTTATTCATTTGCACAGCATTAGTGTTACCGAGACAGACGCTTCCACATTGTCTTCCTTCTGTTTCTTACCAACACTAGTTCTCTTATGCTTCAAATCTAAAAACACCTTCTTTGTCAATTTGCCCAATAATATTCTAGTTTTCACAGGCATTACTGCAAAATACAGGGACAAACTACACAAAGAAAATGTGATGCAAAATGTATTATACTGGAAACGGCTGGAATTGTGCCACAGAGGCACAATTATTTTAGTTTTCTTTTGCTTAGAACCCACAATATATAGTGAACTTGCAATGAATCATAAAATACCCTAATATTTTAGAATAAACAACTACTTTGCTGTTAGAAAGTAGTGTACACCTCATTCGTAAGGAATCTTACCAAAAGCAGACTCTTTCAAATGACTTGAACTGGGGCTGCTTGAGTTGTCCAACATGTCCAGATCATCATCTAATTCAGAGATTATATCTGCACATAAAAATGAAAGCAAAGAAGCTCTTTACCCACCTCTGACCAGCATAATAGTACACCTGATGTTTCTTTTGCTAATAACTACCTTTCTCAGAGTTCTCTGAAGTGCTGTGATCCTCTACCAGGATTTCTTCGTATGTTCTTTCCTCATCTTTTCCACATGCAGATTGACAGCTTTCATCTGGGAGGTCAGTATTTTCTGAAAATTCACTTTTGCAACTGGCTGTGCCACTGCTGTGGTTATGAAGACTCAACTTTTCAAAATGTTTCTGACAACAAAGAATAAAAAGAAAATGTTAGATATTGTCCTTATCCAGCACTGACTAGAAAACCTGCAAATTAAACTGTCACTTGCATATAGACACACACATAAAAATATACTTTTTGTTCCCACTTAGCTGTTAGTCCAGGACTACACGGCACCAGGTTTAGCCACCGATTCTAAATTTAGAGCAAAACTTTCAAACTCTTAACCTAACCAAATTATTTCTAGCCTTTACATAAAAGGCTTCTTTGTTCCTGATGAAGGTCTTTTCAGAACAAGCACTGAAAGTGAAAAAAATGAAACTAACACCACACCAGAAAGAAATACTGAACAACACAAAAAATAAAAGACTGGATAAAGAGAGCAGGTTGCCTCTTTTAGGCAGGTTTACTCTCTTCCAGCTTAGAAAATGAACAGCAGTCCAGTTCTGGGCAACGCAAAACCTGCACAACACTCAAGATGGTATTAAAACACAAAGTGGACTTGATATGATGTGGTGCCAGAGAGACCCCCTCACAGCTCAACTGACCAAATGCTGACTGGCATTACCAAAGCAGAGCTAAGAAAAATCAAAACATGGAATATAAATTATTTGCCTGTAACATTTAAGTGCTGAATCTTGTCTGTAGCATGGGGCTCTTCAAAATTCTGCCTGTGCCACTGTCAATGTTTATAGCTTTTCTGGAAAGAACAGCAATCCCTCATCCCTGTATTTTAATGCAATATATTTTGAAGGCAGACTGTTCTTACGATCTCTTTATATATTGTTCCAAGTCTTCTCATATTATTTCTGTTGTGTGTAAATAAATTCATGCTTCTTTTTGCTCTATCTTGTTAGCACAAATTGCAGTAAAGGAGATCAGGAGATAAATTATATAAATAGATCATATTAAACAAATTAGTCTCTTTCAGGAGATAATACATTCCTAAACATCTGTATTCTTATCAAGTGTGTCAAAGACAATTTGGCCTGTATCTAAGGCAATGTTCTTCCAAAGTTTTACCCATGACTATTCTGACCTTATTGGGACAGAGTAGAATGGATGCACTAGAAACTGTTCCTCTTTCAGAAACCTAACTGCACCCCTGAGCACTGACTGTACTATTGGCTGCATAATGCTCTGCTTCTATTACTTCCCCATCTTTTTTTCTATTTCCAATACAATAACTTGCAAGAGATGGCTTGTCAAGCTTTTCTCTTTAAATCTGGGTGGGAAAAGATCATTTTATACTTTGGTACTGGACTGAGCTTATGTCCAAGATGCTACAATAGCAGTGACTGCAGTGTAGCACAGCATGGCAACCACTTAGGATGACTTCTCAAGCTCACTTAAAGAGTAGTCGAATCATGACAGCCTGAACAGTCAGTGCACAACTGCTAAAGAGAACTAATTCACCTGTTCTACATCAAACAACGTAAAGGGAGAGAAGGGTCAAACTGCACGGACATTTCAAACTCAGAACTCCTTTCAACATTGCCAATAATGAGCCTCACCCTCAAATCACTAATTGTGAACAATAACTTGTAAATAAAGTGGAGCTAAGGGGGAAAAAAAGATGAAAAAGCCTGTTGTCACCAACTGGTGTCAGCTCTTACTGCCACGTCATCAAGAAAGGAAACCTGCTTGAAATGCGTGAACTAAATTCTGTAGACCTCATGATAAAAATAATGATCACATCTGCTACAGAACTGTACGCAGATCAGTGAAACGTATTCTAAAGCATTAAAGCAGTTACAGAAACTGTAAAGCTCTAACCTGTCTATGTATAAAATCTGGTCCATTTACATAATATCTGAACATAGAGAAATACAGTATTTCATTACTAATCTGAGAGTAATATATAAATTTACTGTGATATATTTTGCCCTACCTGGACAATAGCTAATAATTTTCAAAAGTGAGATTATATACTGTTGTTTCTTGTTTCTCTTTTGAGTAGGATGCCTGACTGATTTAGAAAGGCAAAAGTACACAAACTGGAGGAGACTGGGATGCAAGTTCAATGCCACTTCTGCTCAGCATTGGAGTGGGACCATAAAGGCCTACATAAGAATATAAGAATATAAGAATATAAAGAACGCAATTTTGTGAGAAGAGCATGAAGAAAGTATTTTCCAACACTTTGAAACAACCACTTCCATATCCTTGGAGAGACTTCTTTCAGACAGACAGAAAGACAGATACTTCGAGGAAATATCCTTTGAAGAAATCTATTAAACAGTGTAATATTCAAAATATCACAAACACTGAAGAATTAGTTAGACTAATATATATTCATTTGAACTGTGCTCATACCTACACTTTACAACTATTCTTGAGTTCAGTATTTTACAAAACTTTCTGGAGGCTTCATCAGTTGATCCAGTTTATTTCACATTTTCATAATAAACTGGTACCTCAGTTTCCCCATGGGTACAACTGTTTGCCATTTTTATTGAAACAAACTCTGCCTTCTAGTCTAAACAAGCACAGTTCAAAAGGAAATCTAAGGGGAAAAGAGCCCCTGGGCAAAAAATGTTCAAATTATAAACCAATTAATATTTTTTTTCCAGAATTCACCTTTATGACTGAGCAAAAGCATCTATGCAAACACTTGAAATTTGTGTCCCAGCCATGAGGAAAAACCTCTGTACACGCTGAGACTCTTCATCCATATCCTGTATACTTGCACTGTCTCTCTCTTTACTTGCCACCATTACCACTGTAAAATCAGATATATGTTATTTTTTGAGAAGTGAAACCTAAATTGGTCTTTTCAACTTCCAACAGGAATCTAATCTTTTATAAATTGAAATTAACACTGTCAAAAAAGAAAAAAAAAAAAACCCCTTAGGTTTACCTAAAATAAAGATATTGATCTTTTGTTTCGCTCTGTTTTGCCATATTGTTGTCCAGAAGAATTAACTTTTCTGTCTTCAAGAAATATAGAGCTCTCCAGTGGCATTTGCAAACATTGTTTAATTAATCTTCTTTAATAGAGACAAGTAATCACACTATACTAGTCAATTTCAAGGAAAAAAAAACAACAAACCTACTTCCACTATTAAACTGTTTGTAAAAAACTAGAAGACAGCAATAAAATGAGTAACAGCTAACATGAAACTGTCAGGAAAAAACCCATACTAAACCAATGTATGTATTTCTGTAACAGGGTAACGGCTCTTGTGCACTGGGAAGAAGCAGATGTTATTTATAAGGGTTTCAGTAAAGCTTTTGACAATATTTCTCATGACATCTTACAAGAAAGCTAGAGAAGACAAAATCATGATCAGTTGACTGTACAATCAACCATAACAATTATATTTAACTTGGTAACTGCTTTGAGTGTTTGTTAAACTGAAAACGGGTAGTGACCACAATCTTTCAGGCTCCCTTCTGACCTTGTTCCAAAACCATTCAATGTTGTCACTCAATTATAATGATAATCTGCATAAAGGGATAGATAGACTGCCTATTAAATGTGCATAGACTGTGACACATTCACATCATACATTGTATTACAGCATGTACATCATACACCGATTTGTGTCAATGCAACTGACAAGAGGTTTCAAAGAAAGTTTTGACAAAGTAGAGAGACTAAAAGAACTGCTGAAGTTTAAATAGGGAGAATGTAAAGTTCTGCGAGCAGGGAGAAACAACTGTACAAATAAACAGACTGGGGAAGGACTGGTCAGACAGCACTGCTGCAGGAGAAGATATGAGGATTTTGATGGATCAGAACCAGAGCGTGACTCAGTGATAGCATGCTGTTGTGAAACGGCAAACATCATACTGGGACATATACAGAGAACCATCTACAAGAACTGTGTCATCTTTCTACTTGGCACCAATAAGGTTCTCAAGGTAATTGAGTTCAATTATGAGCACTACTCTTAAAAAACATGGAGAGACAGTAAAGGAGAGAATGAGAATAATCAGAGGCCTACAAAACACAACTTACAAAGCAAGACCAGCATTTTCTAAAAGCATCAGACTAACTGCGGATACAATATATAGCACAGTGTATATGCGCTATGGGTATGCCCAGGATTTCCAACTATCTTCTGACTATGCTTCAGGCATCCTCATGGTTTTCCAGATGTTATCTTCAGATGGAAAAAAAAGACACATTCAGACACGCGACTGCTGACTATAAAGACAGTTTTTGCATTTCTGCTGTTTCCAAATTGTTCCCTAATTTGGCGTAGTTTGCCTTGGGAGAGACTTTCTACCACTTGACATTTTTATGACTGACTGGTTAAATACCTGTCAGGAGTGACAGGTAGGTGGAAGTCTTGGCAATGGACAAGATAATACCTTCCTGCCTTATATTCTATGATTCTGTTAAAGCACTTTAATGCACTTACAAATTGAAGGTGAATGAAACATATTATGAGTTTGCCCTTAGTAGTTTGATCATACGTTTTCCACAGGTAGTAACTTGGCTCTGATGACTATTTTCTACATTCATTAACTTTTTTTAAAAAAATATACCTGCAAAAAAATTTTTACCTAATTATGTTATTCTCCAAACATAAATAGTATAAATCTAAAAAGGTTACTTTCTTCTTATCACAACAACTGTAATTTCTAACATTTAAACTTTAATTCCAGTACATGCTACGCAAATGCCAAAACAGAGTGGTGTCAGAACAAAATCAATGGAGTGAAAGGTGGAAGAAGAAAATTTGTGGAACACTAAGTTTTCATGACATTCCTGAGTCCTCACTCATTTCTAAAGCAATGAGAATTGTATGGAGCACTGCAGACAGGTACTATCACCCAACTTTTAAAATACATTTTTAAATAACTTTTAAATAATAAATTTTAATTAAAATAGGAATTGAATATTCTAACCTAATGTAAAGATTGGACTATATTGTTGCAATATTAATAGACTGTCACATTCTAAGTGTTTTAAAACAAAACATACTTTTTGTTTCAACCAACACAAAAACAGTTGCTGCATTCATACAGTTATTTTAAGAAAAAAAAATCTTTTATGCATTGATTGGTTGACTTGAGTTCAATTTTAAGCAAAATATATATAAACACAAAGAAAAAGGATATTAAAATGAACACTAATCCAGTCTTTATGTATTTTTCTAAGTTAACAACAAAAAAAAAAGATAATCCAAATCAAACTCCTAATTAAGCACTACTTTTAAATGCATGTGGTGATGCTTGGAAACTAACATGATTATTAGCACATCAATTGTCAGTAGGGCAGAACTGAATTTGGGTATGGGGGAAAATGACTTGGTAAAAAAGCAGTTAAATTATTTTGTGTTTCTTTGCCTTTCAGATAGCTGTGATCCTGTCCTCAACTCTTCTAAAAACTTAATTGACAGCTACTTTTAATTACACAAGTTACCAGTAGCCTGCAGGGTGGTTACAGAAGCATGGATGCTTAAACCATGAGATTTAACCCTTCCCCCTTTGTCCACACATCCCTGTGGATGAAGAAAACCATTGGGATAAAGAAAATCCATTCCTGTTGATAAAGAAGAGTGGGAGCAGTAGCATGTTCTGTATTTACAGGTATTCCTACAAAATGCTTCACCTTATTTACATTAGGGCCTTTGTGATAGAAGAAACATACAAAGAAATCCCAACGTTTCTCAAGCCTTCAGATACACCCTTCACATTTCAAAACCAATCTAGAAAAGACGTAATATAACATACTCTTAATTATCTATGAGTGGATTATGAAGGTTTATGCCACAGATGAAAGACGGGAAACTGCATCAGCCATTTCAAGTCTGGCTGTGCTCTTTCATGTCTGAAAACTGCTATACTGCTTCGTTCACTATTTCCAGCCTACAATGGTTGAACTGCTTCTGCAAGAGAGAGAGCCAGGCAGGTTTCTTAGCACAGGCTACAACCAAGCTGGCTGCAAGCAGAATAATCAGAGTACATCTCCTAGCAGTAGCATGCTAGTCCACCAGAAGCGCAATATCTTGATACCTGCACATCTAGGTCTGGGAGGGCCCGTGTTGACGTGCAGCTAAAAATCCTATCTAAGTGGAAGATGACTCACCCTGGGTCTATAAACCATGCTCTTCAGCATGCTGGGTTAAGGGAAGATCTACCAGTTCAAGTGTGAAAACAGAAAAATGCAGACAGTAACCTTGCTAATAGGTATTATTGTGCATTTGAACATTAGGACAAAGCACAATGGTGACATACATGGACCAGCTCAGACCAAGTACTGTTAATGACTCCTGACACCCTATTAGCTCTGACAAACACTGGATGTGGAGCTACTCCATAGATCACCCTACACTCAGAAACAAGAGTTGTACCTATTTTTCTATTATCTAAGCATCTTAGTCTCCCATCACTCTGCCTAACTGGGAACTTCATTTGAATACACGGATTTGTATATATGGACTTAAAAATAAAATGTATATTCTAGGGACATTATTAATAAAAAATAAAATAAAACAAGCTTTATTTCCCAAAGAACACAGAATTACAAAAACCTGGTGTAAAGAAAGAATGTGATGGACCATATGTGCCAAATGCACAGATGAGAACTTCAGAAACTGAGAAAAGGAACATACTCTGATCAGCCAGGTAGTCTGTCATGTCTGCCCATTTTTAATATACTCTCCAAGAGTAGCAGGAGGTACAAATGGCTCATATTTTGCTATATATTTTTAGCTGACAAACTCCAGTTATAAAGATTACAGTTTTCTCTCCCATATTCAAAATATAGGACAGATCTCAATATTCATCAGTCTATATAATTTTAAGTATATTGATATTCTGCATTAAAAAATCAGGCAATGAGAAAAAAAGTTACTATATTTATATGTCAAACAACATGTGAACACACTGGCTTATCAAGGGCTTCTAAACATTCCTTATAAGTTAAAAACACTTCAGGATACATGCAGTAAATGAAACAATAATGGGTGATGCCTGTGTAATCAAATACATATTTCCAAAGTAATAAAAAGTACTTATTTTTGCAAACAGCCAAAATATGTCTAAATTTTTCAAATCTATATACCTCAAAAAAGCAATCAAATTGCTATTTGACTACCCTCTCTTCTCTTTACAGGAAAATATTAGAAAGATACTTTCATTATTAGTTAAATCAACTGCTCTTTTGAGACTCAGATATGGCTTGGAACATAGAAAACTCAACTTTGCCATTGATCTGTTTGGTGACCCTACACAAACTACCTTTTTCCTCTCCATCTTTTCCTACCCAGAGCATGAAAATATAACATTGACCACCTTGAAATGAAAGGTACTATGCAAGATATAATTACTACTACTATTATTATTACTACTTGTTGGGGTCTTTTGTACCCTGTGTTATGCCAGCAACCTTAACCTTTCAGAGCTGAACACATTAACTCTATTAAACTCTTTTCATCCCTACATCTGCTTCTGTTCTTACATAAACAACAATTTGTATGGAAAACAAGGAAAGATAAGAATTTATATGGAAATCTGATAATGATTCTTTTTATTGGAATTATTTTCAAGCATGGATTTTATGCTATACTTGCCAGGCAAGGTAACTACACTTCTCCAACATCATCTACTCACCTGCCTTTCAATTGCCTACTTATCAGCTTTCATACTGGTCTTAAACTACTTATAAAACAGATTTAACTCTGGCTCCAAAAGATCTGTGTTGCTTAGTTCCATAAACCAGGACAGAGTGTACGCTCTTTATTTCAGAAACATTCACAATATGATACAACTAGGGTGAAAAATGAGGCCATAAGTACATTTTAGTAGAGAGAAAACAAAGTATAAGATAGCTGGCTTCAACAAAACATTGAACTATACGGCACAAACAACGAATTCTCTGACACCATGGAAAAACGACAAATTACCTGTCTGTGGAATCACTGGGGCCTTGACTAACATGAATTAGGTTGTCCATACTTCACAGTTTTTATTTCAGGAACAGCTGCTTTAAATTCTTCCTAGTACTTTTAGTCAGAATATTGGCTTTTTTTCAAAAGCCAAACTTTTCAGAAATAATTATTCTCTTTACTACAAATCCTCCAACTTCATAAAATTTTCCTACACCAGGAACAAAGAAACAACTTGACTCCTTCTGTTTCTAAGCCCTGTAGCACTCCTATGACATTTGAAAGTTGCTAGCCTAATTTATTCTGCCTTATTTACAGCAAGGACACAATTAGTTCTCCCACTTCTCATTATGGAGTCATACTGTCCTCAGCTTCTAGAGTGTTCTGGATCTTTGTCAGGTCCTCCTGTTGTACCTTCTAATATACATGATACATTATCCATTGGAGTGGAACTAGAATTTCAGTATTCCTTCCCTGAGAAGGCTGGCCATTTCCCCCCATAATACAGAGGCATTTTTCTTCTCTTTATGTAGATAGAAGTACTCTAACTTCAGTGTAAAGCTGTTACCTCTATCATACCTTACAAGTGTCTGGATAGGGCACTCCTCTCAAAGACAGGTTAATTGCATTAAAAACTCGAATCAAGCAGCTTTCCACTCATAGTATATTTTTTGCAAATTTCACCACAGTTGTGCAAAAAAATGACTATATCAAGATATGAAAAAACAATTACATACAACAAACTTCCAAATGTGTAGAGTAAGAAAACTCAAAAAGCATGAAAAACAATTGCTTTTACTGTTTTAAGTTATAAATCCTACTCTGTATCTTTCTTTCATCTGAGTACTTCTTACTTTTGAAATGATAGTGGTTTGTTGAGGTTTTTCTGGAAGTTGATGGCATCTTTTTTATTAAAAAAAAAAAAAGTATAATACAAATAATGATCTTGAAGTGACAGGTCAAAATGCTACTGAGAAACAAATGATTGACAAGTCTTATGTTTGGCCAGGAAAGTGAAGACAAAGAAAATACTAAAAAAAAAAAAAAAAATCCATGAGTTTAGGACCAGATGTTCCTGAAAATCTTCTTCCTACACAGTTCTTCAGTGCAAACAACTAAGCCCTGATAAAAGGAATATAAAAGAGATACAATACACAAAAACATTGTTCTTGGTTTTGGGGTTTTTTTTAATTAAATTCTCTGAGATCATATACAAGTTTAGTTCATTACGTAAAATACTGATGTCCTTCATGAAGAGTGCTTAAAACACAGCCTGAAGCAAATGGAAGAATTTAAAGAAGTATTTCGGCAGAACTGTATCAGACAGTAAGACAGCATTAGCAAATACCTTATCAGTATCACTGTTCTTTATTTAACAATCTGTAATTAAAAATCATATTTCTGTAAATTCCATTTTCTAGGTTGTCATTGTTTCTGAATCATACACAAGATTACTTATTTGTTCCACCCTAGCCAAGTGCATATTCTCCTATTCATAAACCTTTCAAAAGTGTGCAGTAATAATTAGACATTATCAGATTCTATCAAAACTGCATGCATCTCCATAACAATGCCATTTTCCAACATGGAATGATACTGGTTTTCAAGATACTGTTATTTATCCTGAAAAAAACCAAACCAAAACAAAAAAAACTCATTAAAAATAAATTAAGGAGCCTCCATGGAAAAATGTTCTAAGAGGATGAGTCTTTTAATTTTTATTTATTTTCTGCTTTGTTGTATCTTATTTTCTCAGATATGGCAAACAATGATAAGAAAAAATAAAGCCTAATGTACTTACTTGTGATAAGATGGAAAGCTGATGGTGATAGGTTGCTGCATTTTGATTAGCCTCCATGAAGTACCTCCGTGTTCGTCTCCTCTCCCGATCCAGTTTATTTTCCAACACGAGATGAGAGGTAGATAAAACATCCAGGTATTTCATCATCACATTAGACAGAAGTGAACTGACCTCCACTATGTCTGGACGTGCCTCTGCATCAGGAGTCAAGCACCTACAGAAAGAACATTCATTAATGAAAGCTAATTATTTCTTGTTAAAAAATTGTTCCGTACCCCAGCATTCCTCCATTTGTACCTACCAAGGCACGCTGGCCAGCTCTCTGCTCACGCCTGGGTGGGACTGCTCGACACTGTACAGCCTTGGTATCAACACCCCACAGACCACAGTCCCTGGCATCAGCTGGAGCAATCATCCTTAGCACCGACCCAGACAGAACTATGGGGGGCTGCTGCTGTGCGCTCCTGGACACACTAGGGAATGCCTCGTGCCCCTTCCTGGGGCTGGTGGAGACACTAGTCTCCCCTGTGGGGACTGTGCTCTGGACAAGCTGCTGCATCACTGGACAAAGCAGTTGCAAAGATGAGTGTGTTGTCAGAAGGGTTTATAGGAGAATGACAAGATCTTCACAGATAGTTTGCAGAGATGAGACCCTCAAACAATGCAAAGAAGGAGGAAAATCTAAGCCTGAAGAGGTCCGTGACTCCATGGGAAGTTCGCTTTGGAAAATCTTGTTCCTGGACTTTCATGCCAGGAAGAGCAGCAGAGGTGAACTGACTGAACCCCCACTCCCTGTCCCCTGTGCCGCTGCGAGTGTGAGAAGGTAGAGAAATCAGGAGCAAAGTGATTTGAGCCCAGGAAGAAGGGAGGGGTGGGGGGAAGGTGTTGTAAGATGTGGTTGTTTTGTCTACTCAGATGATTTGCAATGAATTAAATTGATTTTTCTTCCCCAAGTTGAGTCTGTTTTGCCCGTGACCATAACTGGTGAGTGAGCCATCCCTGTCCTTCGTCCTAATCCTGTGCCCCCTTTGTTGTGTCTCCCATCCCATCTCACCGGGTAGGGGGTATGAGTGCAGGACCGCATGGTCCCATTGTGGGTCAAACCACCACAACTACTAGGGCTGACTCTGAACATTCTGAAAGTGACTGCAGAGCACTGTGGTCAAGTGTGAAGGACAGAGGGCTGAGGTGGTGTTCTCCTCAGTTCTTCAGTGAGGTGGAAAGGCTCAAGTCAGGTTGTATGCAACCTGCAGTCCAGCACCTGGCTGTGGTTAGTCAAGAGCTTATGGATACAAATCAGAGGAACAGACCAACATGGGTGACACTGTGGTAGATGCCTGCTATAAACAACCCAAAACCAAAGAGGAAGTCAATTAGGCCTTTGCTGGACAACCTTTGCTGGATGGAAGAAGCTTCATAATTGCAGGCACTCATACTCATTGGGGCCTATTAACCACCCTGATATCTGCTGATGGGGTAATATGACTGAGTGCAGCAATACAGGACATTTCTGGAATCTGTTGATGACAATTTCTTGGTGCAGATGATTCAGAAGCTAACTAGTAAAAGCACCCTACCGGACCTGTTGCTCACAAACAAGGAAGAACTAGACAAGGATGTGAAGATCAAGGGCAGCCTCGGCTACAGCAACCATCAAACTGTGGAGTTCAAAATCCTGAGAGGAGTGAGAAAGACAGATTGTATGGTTACAGCACAGGACTTCAGGAGAGCAGAATTCAGCCTGCATAGGGATCTTCCTGGTAGAATCTCATGAAAGACTGCCCTGGAAGGTAAAGGGAAAGCATAGGGGAGCTAGCTAATCTTCAGGGACACCTCAAAGCACCAGAACAGCCCACTCCTGCATGCAGGAAGCAGGGATGGGCTACACAGGAAGAATAAATAGATATTGGCCAAAGGGTGGAGTTTGGAAAGCCAAAGCTCAGCTGGAGTTGAAACTAGCAATGGATGTGGAAGGCAAAGGAAAGGCCTTCTATAGGTACATTGACAAGAAAAGAAAGGAAAATGTGGACCCACTATGCAAACTTGTGACAAAGGACCCAACACAAGAAAGACATGGACCAGTTAGAAGGAGTCCAGAGGAGGCCACCAGGATGATCCAAGGGCTGGAGCACCTCTCCTATGAAGACAGGCTGAAAGAGTTGGAAAGAGTTGGAAAGAGTTGGAAAAGAGAAGGCTCCTGGGAGATCTTATAGCGGCTTCCAGTACCTGAAGGGGCTACAAGAAAGCTGGGGAGGGACTTTTCATAAGGGCAGTTAATGACAGAACAAGGGGAAATGGCTTTAAACTGAAAGAGGGCAGGTTTAGATTAGATATTAGGAAGAAATTCTTCACTGTGAGGGTGGTCAGACACTGGAACAGGTTGCCCAGAGAAGCTGTGGCTGCCCCCTCCCTGGAAGTGTTCAAGGCCAGGCTGGATGAGGCTTTGAGCAACCTGGTCTAGTGGAAGGTGTCCCTGCTGATGGCAGGGGGGTTGGAACTAGATGATCTTTAAGGTCCCTTCCAACCCAAACCATTCTATGATTCTATGAAAAGGCCAGGGTGCTCAATCCCTATTTTGCTTCCATTTCCATTGGGAAACTTTGGCCTTAAGTATTCCAGGTCTCTAAGCCTACCTGTAGAATCCATGAGCATAAGGCATTATCACACAGTAGAAAATATAGTGATAAAGAATTTAAGCCAGTTGGACATACACAAGCCCATAGCACCAGATGAGATGAGCCTGAAGGTGCTGAAGCAACTGGTAAATACCACTGTCTATCATGTCTGAAAGGATCAGAGGGAGGTTCCTGTAGTTGGAAAAAGTTGAGTATCACACGCATATCCAAGAAGAGCAAGAGCGAGGATCCGGGAAGCTACTAGCCAGTCAGCTTCATCTCAGTCCCTGGGAAAATAATTTAGCAAATTTCCCAGGGAATAATTTCCAAGCACACAAAGGACAAGAAAGTGACTGGGAAGAGCCAGGATGGATTTACCAAACAGTAGTCACACCTGACTAGTCTGAGTGTTCTCTGATTAAATTACTGGCTCTGTGGACAAGGGGAGAACAGTATACGCTGTGAAGAGCTTTATTTTAGTAAGGCCTTTGACACGATATCCCACAGTATCCACAGGACTCTAAGGTATTGGCTGAACTTCCTGGCTCGAAGAGATGTCATCACCACTACAAAGTCCAGCTGGTGGCTGGAACTAGCATCCTCCAGGAACTGATACTGGGCCAGTACTGTTTAACGTCGTTATTAATGACCTAGATGATAGGATGGAGTGCATTCTCAAAAGGTTTGTGAACACCAAATTGCAGGGATCACTTGATAGATGGGGCGGGGCTGCTGTCAGAGGGACCTGGGACACCTATACAGAGATCTAACTGCTATCTACATGATGGGAGGGTATAGAAAAGATGGACCCAGATCGTTCTCAAGAGGCAATAGACACAAGTTGGAACACAGGAAGGTCTGGTTAGATATAAGTATTATTATTATTATATTATTACTACTACTTTTAATCACAAAGGTAGACAAGCACTGAAGAGGGCCCAGAGAAGCTGTGAGATTTCCATCCTTAAGATATTCAGAACTCAGTTAGACAAGACCCTGAACAACGAGCAATCAGATCTAATTGTATCTGCTTTGAGCAGACGGACTAGATGACCTCTGGGAGTCCCTTCCAACCCAAATTACTCTACAGTTCTCTGGTCCTTGTTCTAGGCAGCTGTTTAGTAACAGTAATAATATACTATTAGGTCTATTTTTAAACTCCCAGAATATTTTGAATGTAGTGTAGGATATGAAAGCTGTTAGGGACAGTTCTGTATGAACTATAAACTGTCTTAAATCTGTTAACACCAGTGAACCTAATAATTTACTATGATTTCCCTGCAGAGTACTATTGACCAGCTAGCATACAGATAAACTTTACCCAACACCCTCCTTTAAAGGGTCACAGAATGATTTTTATTGTTTCTAAAACAGTACCTTCTAAATAAAACTAACTGTAACCAGTTGGCCTCCACAGCAGCCAGTCTCATGCTGATATAGGATAGTGAAATTGTTTAATAAAGACACAATATCTACAGTCATAAATAACTCAATAGCTGGCCTTGGAAAATCCCTCCAAAAGTTCCTATTACAGAGTTTCTCATCATTATCAGAAATGAAAAGAAGGAAAAGACAGAGGGCCAGATACTCACATAACTTTATATAAATCACTGATAAAGATGTGTTTAAAATTTGTAAGAGAATGCAATACATATAAATACTGATACGATGAGATGGGAAGATATTTTCTGGATGCATTTGGGATTACTGTATTATTCTTAAATAGTAAGCAATGAATTAATAAATCCAGTTATTCTAACTACAAATATCTGTAAATATTTAAAATATTAAAATTCATTTCAGGACTTCTTAAATGTTAGTTCTATTAGCTCCTATCCTCTCCATTGTTGTCCTTAAGCCTTATCATTTTTGTGCTAAGTGGAGTTTTTCTAAAATAGATGAATCAAGGGAGCTATATCTCACAGAAATGCATCAATTCACTCTCTACTTTGCCTTACACATTACATTATCACCTGGAAGATGTAACCATAGCTAAGAGAAATATGTCATGCATGAATGAAATAAATACAGGCTCATCTTTTCCTCCATTACTGCGCTATCTCTGCTTTGTTATCTCTGCTATTCTGCTAACAGGATTAGAAGGTAGTAGGAAACATATTTCTATCAGTCAAATGAACACAAAGAAGTATGAATGTGATCATACAGTGATCTATAAATAACAACTTGTAACAAGGTTACTTCCTTGACCATAAACTGCACTTGAAAATTACTCAAACTGTTGTATTTTCATGGGGGGGAAATTAATGTGTAGAGATTTAACTACAGCATTGTGGTATTGTGTGGTGGTTTCACCCACAGGTAAGATCATGTGGTCCTGCACTCACTCCCCCCACTCAGTGATATCAGAAGGGAATCACAACAAAGGGGGCACAGGATTAGGAATGCAGGACAGGGACGGCTCACTCACCAGTTATGGTCACGGGCAAAACAGACTCAACTTGGGGAAGAAAAATCAATTTAATTTGTTACCAACCATCCGAGTAGCACAGTGACACATAACAACCACATTGTACAACACCTTCCCCCACCCCTCCCTTCTTCCCGGGCTCAAATCACTTTGCTCCTGATTTCTCTACCTTCTCCCCCAGCAACACAGGGGACAGGGAATGGGGGTTCAGTCAGTTTGCCTATGCTGCTCTTACCAGCATGAAGTCCCTCTCGCGTGCTGCGAAGAGTCCAGGAACGAAGTGTTCCAACGCAAGCTTCCCATGGAGTCACGGACCTCTTCAGGCACAAGTCTCATGGGGACATCCACGGGGTGCAGATGGGCCTCTGGTCCAGCGCATCTCCTCACCCCTGGATCTGGGGGTCCACCCCCGCTCTGGCATTGAGCAACTCTGGGGTCTCTGGGCGGTCACACTTGCCCTCAGGCTCAGCTTCTCTGCTCCAGCGTGGAGTCCTCCATGGCCTACGCATGGGCATCTGCTCTACCACTGTACTTCTGTGGGCTGCAGGGGACCTCATTTACCTTCTCCTACTCCATGCAGTTGAACTGGGTGTCTGATGTTCTCTGTCCTCCCCTTCCTCCTCCTTCCTCCTGGCAATGAAACTCTCTCTTTGTTTAAGTGGTTGTCTTGTTCAGGTCAATGGCCTCTCCTCCAGGTTCTCTCCACCTTCTTCTTTTCAAGGCAGTCCTTACTCTCATAAATAAGGATTCGAATAGGCATTTCTCTAGTGCTAATTGGCTGAGCCTGGGCTGGAGGTGGGTAGGCCTTGGAGCCAGGGGAGCTGGCAAAGCTTCTCACAGGGGCCATCACTGTAGCCCCTTCCCCCCCTACCAAAAACAGCCCCACCACACACAAACCCAAGACATATTGTTAAACTTCAGTACTGAGTATAAAGTCTATACTGGCTGGATAAATGTGTTGAATATACTGGCATGAATTTTCCAGTTGTATGTATGCAACTATATTGCATATGTTATGCATATGCAGGGTAAGGAGATACCTCCATTTTTTCTTTAAATCAGAAGATATTTCACACGCAGAGGCAAATACTGGCCGTTGCTACAGTCAGCAAACTGTCACATTATCACTGCTGGACACATACAAAACAAAACATCTTTTCAGC
>NW_010291936.1:69609-83416 GCF_000700745.2 Antrostomus carolinensis
TTACCTCTTAATAGTAAAGGACACTTTTTCAGAGTACAGTCCTTCTGGCACAGGTTCATACATAGCCCCTACTATCTGCAAAATAAATAATCTCCAGTTGAGTGAAGAAAAACATTCCATTATTTATTTGAAAATTCCATATGATAAGTATTGCTCCTTCAGACAACCTGATGGGCATTACATCATCAGCTCTAACTTGCAAAACAACTTAGAACACACCTTCTAATGCAGAATGTCACTTCTAATCAGGTATCGACATTAATGTACATAATCACTGTAGGTCAAAGGCCTACAACATCCGAATAAGGGATATATTTATAAAAAAAGGATTTTCTTTTGATTTGTGATCACATCCTAAGGTGTAATACACAATGCCATAGAAAATCCAATACTATAGTACATCAAGAGATTTTATATATCTAAAGCTCCTATTGCCAATGATAAAAATATGCTAGTCTGAGAGGTAATAATATACTAACATTCTCAAGCAACATGTTTAATTAGAATGGCAAGATAGTAATTCATACTATGATAAACGTGTGCTCATTCACAGATCAGACCAGAGAGCTGTTTATGCTTCTATGACCTTAAACATAAATTCCCATGGATCTAGTGAACACATGCAGAAATAGCTGGTAGGTTGATCTGGCAAATCCAAATACCTTAGTTGCCAAGGAGAGCATATTGGTGCTGTAAAATGGTGGGTTCAGAGTTGCCATCTGATAAAGGATGCATCCTGCAGCCCAGACATCAGCCTTCTCTCCATACGGCTCACTCTTTACAACTTCAGGGCTAAGTAAAAAGCAATGCAACCCATAAGTGATTAATTAATTCAGTAGGCTTATTTTTTAAAAAACCCATCCAGTATTTAGTTAGTCACTACAACAAACTTTCAGACCACATACAATTAAGTTCAAAAGGTTGCATTTATTTCCTTTACTAGCTAAATTTTTAAAGTGGAAATTAATAGCTTTTCCACTTCTACTGCAGTTTTTCTCACAACACCAGTAGTTTAGATTTTGTTCACTTGTCCTTTCTAGTCATTTCAGGTTATAATATTGTGGGAATATGACGGAAGATTAGCAAGGAGGACTGTAAATACACTCAAGCAACTTGCAGCTGGGGTGTCCAAAAACACATGACACTGCTAATCACTGTTTAGTCTTATGGGCTTGACAAGTAGAACATCTGCCTTTAGATAACACAGGCCTGGGACAGACTCAGGGGCACCCTGAACACGCCTGGGATTCCTGCCCTGCTGGGAGAAAGATCAAAGCACCATGGAAAACTCCTGCCTGCTAAAAATCCCTAATCAGCAGGTTTGGAATCTCTGTCTCTCTCTAGCAAGGACCGAGCTCTGTGGTGCCTGCGCTCCCGCTGACGTGCCTCTGCCCTGGGTGCTGCTTCAGTGATCCCTCAGTTTGTGAGGTAATGAAATTAAATTTGCTTTTTGGAATTTATCCGTGGTTTTTGTGGTTGTCCTTGTGTCCTGCCTGTGTTGGTTCACACAAATGTCTTTGGACTTAATGGATACAAATTAACTACAGCACTCAGAACTTGTTTACAATAATGGTATTTCAATAAAATAGACTAGAGAACATATAAATATATCACATCCTCTAGTAATGCAGATGTCAGATTTGAATAAGATTCTTATATTTTGAATGCTAATGCTAATGGATATGATCTTGCTATTAATGTGAGTAAACAAATTTTACTCATTAGATAATTTCCATCCTTTGAAAACTACTGTAGTGCATTCCCTGTGAGGATGCCACATGGGCACTCAACAGCCAGATGAATGACTATTAGAAAAAAAAAAAACCCATTGTAAAGCAAATGGAAGCCAGTAATTTCAGTTTTGACTTAGTACAAACCAGTCTCTGCTTTGTTCTCTTAATTTGCTCAGCACTTTTCATAAACCTGGATGATAATAATTTACATTAGTAGGGATATTCTGATGCTGGAGTTCAAGTCTTAGCAGTAAGCAAAGGTCATATCACATAATGTGGGGGTTTTTTTCCACTTAGCATCTTCTCACTATAATTATTCAGATATAAAAAATACTTGACTCCTTTCATCTGTAAAATCAACTTGAAAACTTACTTCTTTTTCTTTCAGCTTAGAATTTGGAAACACTGAATCAACTTCATTATTATACTACTGATTTCTTTGGTAAAACGCCTTATTTTAGAGCTGAGAGGTACTGTGTAAATTCAATTAATGATGCAGTCTGGATAAAGTATATTGCTACAAAGTGTGCTCTTGATATGTACAAAGTACAGAAGACAGATTTTTAAAAATAAATAAGATTAGTTCCCTTGGATAAACTGTTATGCTGAAGACAGATTAAGTGTTCTTAACAGAACAGAAAGTCAGAGCAGAGGTCACAGTGCAGGGAAGTGAGAGAGACTGACAGATCACACATTTCTGATAAAATTGATAAAGCTAGATACAGATTCCTGGGTGAAACCTAATTAGCAATTTTCCTCGAATTTGGCTGCTGCTGCTATTACATAACTGCAGAGGGGAATAGAGAATGCTGAATATGGTTTTAGAACTTAATATTTTCTGTAATCAGACTGTCTTTTTTCCTCATTGTGACACTAACTCATTAGAGGACTTTGTGGAAATTTCATTTTTGTGTATTAAATTAGTCTATTAGAGCAAACATCAGTATTGCAGTTTATCATATAGATGGTGAGCTCAGTAAGGCAAAGTCCCTATCATAGTAAAATTCTAAGCATGCTCCTATTGAGAAAAAGGAATCTGACTTGAATTTTACAGTCTTCATTCTAGTTACAATTTTTATGCATATTAAAATCCCAAACTGAGATTATTCAAGCCAAATCTATGCACCTATGCAAAAAGTCACATAGCAGTCACAGAAAGACTAAGTGGAATACAATCAAGAGAGAAACAGAAGCAACCACAACCTGGCCTGCAGAATCTTGTATTCATGAACAGCAGGGAAGCACCTAGCTTGGTGTCCAGAGCAAAGAGCAGTCCATCGGGCTAGTGACCAGGAAAAATGTGTTTGTTACTACTATGATTTAGAAATCACAGAAAGAATACAGTGCTGACAGGGTTGTAGTTTCAGCATGGTTTCACACAAATGCATAATAGCTTGAAGTTAATTAAATCTTTTGGTCTGCTCATTCATGCTGAAAGACTTCTTGTTCTAAATGCTTTTTTTATTTTTAATCAAAATGAGGATTTACAGTAGACTACTACTTGATATTTTCCTCCAGAACAAATGTCAGAAGTCTCTGATATTTAGGGCATCAGGATGTCCAATACCTTAAATAAATACCGTCTCATGCTTAAGAAGCACTTTAAACTACTGAAGTAATACTTATCTAAGGTGATCATTAAACTTTTACAGATAATATAAAATCCTATACTTATAAGATGCTATGCTTTCATGGCTAATTGAATCTGTAATTTAGATTTTTTAAATAGAATTTTAAAATACTGTTTATTTACTTTTAAGAGATGTAGTGAAATCCCTCACCATGTTATACAGGCTTGCCTGACCATCTGCTAGTTAGAAATGTGGGTGCGGTACGGTACTTGTTGACTAGCAAAACAGTTTTGGAATCAAATTGCATCTTTTGGATCTGCACTGTTGAGGGATGCCAAGCAGAGAAAGTACCCGGTTCTGTTCTTGTACGCTGCCACCCACAAACAGGAGGCTGGTGGGAGTACATACGGTTTGTCTAATTCAGTTGACAAGTGTGTACAAACTGTCACTGTTTGGTCAAGACCAGAAAGCATGAGTAGAACTAGGCTCTGAATTTTATTCCATAAAAATCCTACAAAATCAGTCATAGCCACAAACACTGAAAATTAATTTAAGGGTGTAAAGTAGCAGTACTGCTGCTATACTCTACGATATCCAGTCTTTGACATTAAAAGAGGCAGCAGATACTTATATAATTAGTCATTTAGTTCTCACAGCTAACGCATTCAAGATAATTACTACAGTTTTCCTCGAGGTTTACAAATCACTGCTCATTTCCAAATTATGTATTCAAGCTGAAAAAGTTTACTTCAGCAGTGTTATGTTAACTGTAGGAGAGCCCTTCACTGAACAAATGTCCATAGCAAAAGCAAGACTAAATTATTCTAAATGAAAGACACTGAAGTAGATCCGCAGAATAATTCTCCAAATTCCCAGCACCCTTGAACAGATGGTTTTATAACTGTTTCTCAGAAAGTTCACTCTTGCTCAACATATCAGCACTGCTTTTATATTTAATAACAAAGCCGTCTATACCAGCAGCCTTAAAATGAGTTGTGAATTTGATTAAGCTATTGCTTAATCCAGTTACCTGTTTTTTTCTTTTGAAATACTTTTGCAAAATTAAGCAGCTATTTTAAATATAGAAGATAGCTTTCCATACTACCCCACATTTTTAATCAGGATTTTTTTAAAAAATAAAACCTTATCAATATTTGTGCTATTTGTAAAACAGTACCATGTCACTGAATCATCTCTACATGGCCTTGGAGACATTTCTGCGATCAAGCTTTCAGTTATAATTTTGCTCACTGATGTTATTTTATCATGGTTTTTATTTAAGAATACTTTTAACAGAGATTTACAAACAGGCTGTCCCAATCTGAATTGGCTACATTAATACTATCACATGCTTGTATGAGAGATGACTATCCTCACCAGATTAGCTCATGTTCACATTAGTTATTAGCGGGTAGAAGTTCCAAAATTAAGGATGAAGTCCTGAATTTGGAGGGGGAAGAAAGGGGAAGCTGAAGGAACAATGCTTTCAAAACAACATCAATTTTCTAGAGCTTCTAAAGCTTCTAAGAAATGTTGTCAATACTATGATGACTATACTGACATGATTTCAACTAAGCAGTTATGGTTTAATTAAAATAAGTGATTCTTCAAGACTAACTCCCAGAAGAGGTGATGGCTATAATGAAAGAGTAAATAAATAAGAAGTGTACACCAATGCAGAAGATTTTAACAATGACAGAGTTATTGTTTTTAGTGTTTATCATTCCTCCCATTAATTATTTATAGTTTGATGGAGATTCCTGCAATTGGTGGTGGTTATACAAACACTCATGACTAGAAACCATATCCAGTTCAGGAGCAATCCAGCAATCCACGCTGAAAACAGTTGGAGGCTAGCAAGTTATCAAATATGCTTATCCTATTCTTACATCCCTTAGGATATTGACTTATTACCACTTTTGGAGAGAGATGGTAGACAAGTTTGCCATATACAGATAAAACTTTTTTTTTGGTTCCAAATACTAAAAGAGTCTCTGCAGCTTCTATTAGCTTCAGATATTCAGATACCTTTGTTAAGATATCTATAAAACAATACTTGCTTGCAATGGATAGCCTTTTTAGTTGCTGGCAGAAGTCATCAAAGCAAAGTAGAGAAATGGATTTACATTATCTTTGCACCTATAACTGCCGCAATTCACTATAAAAGTGAGACTGTCATACTCTGGCCCAGGCTAACCAGAGATTTATCCAGTAGTGTCTTGAAAACCTTCAGAGGTGAAGACTATACAGCCCCTCTGGGCAGCCTGTTCTACATTTGACTGTTATAGTGATGAAAAAATTTGCCTTATATCAAGTTAGAATCTCTGCTGTTTCAATTAATGTCTTTTTTCTCAGAAAAGGGCCAAGATCACCAAAGAATGAGAAAATCAAGGGTGTTGATGCTTGTGTTTCAGCACCATTTCTAGGTTTCTATGAGCCAGGTGGCTTGTTTTCATTTTACTAAAGTACTGTAGGGTAATCTGTAAGTGTTTGGAGACCAGTGTGAAAAAACACAGATGTACTCCTTAATCACTTCTCTGAATCACACAAAGGGTGGGGGGGGGGAAGATAAAGGGGGAAAAAAAAGAACAAAAACAAAAAGAGGCTGCTCACCATCAGCATCATCCCAAAGAGGAAAAAAAAAAAAGAAAAAAAAGGAAAAAAAAGAAAAATAGAGGAGTAGTTGCTGCTTGTCACAATTTATCTCTGGATAGTTTGCTGTAAGCTACAGATACGCACTCAGTATTATAGCTTCATAATTACCACTAAAAGCAATGGAAGAAGAAAAAGGACCCACAAAACTGACAGTTTGAATAAAGAGCTTCTGTGAACACTGGAGAGCTATTTGCATTTTTCACATACAAGAAGAATTCAACACAAAGATTTTCCAGTATATTTTGTCTATCTCTTGAGCGATGAAGCTAGAACAGGATTTTCAGTCACTAGTTAAAAATTTTGCCTTCACAGTTTTCTATTTTGAAATGCACTGCCAAGTAATTCTGTAATTTATTACTTTGTCTTCTAACTTGTATACATTTTTTTCATTACAAATGATGTTAAATATTTTTGTAAAATATTATATATATATATAAAATATCTTCTTCACAAAATGCACTTGTCAGGCACCCTAAATCTCTGCTGATGCCTACAGAAAAATTCATAATTTCCACCTTTTTTAAAAATGTATGGGGGTAGGGAAGAAATTTACTACCTTCAGTTTGTAATTTTCTAGTGTAATAATGTAGGGGAAAGTAATAATTACAGGGAATGTAATTTTAAAATGGGTGAAGTCAGCTAAGAGAAGTAGCTTTCATGTGTATAATTGCTCTCTCATCAGTGTAATCTCAAGAGTTCATTTTCTAGTCTAAGCACTACCTGTCTGTGCCCAGGACGATCCTCTACATTCATATAATTTAATCTATACAGAGGGAAAACCAATCTGAGTTCAGTGCCAGGCCACTAATAACTGTAGGATAGAGCAGACTTTATCATAATACTTCCCTTAAATTTTTACTAAAATCTTAAAAAAAAAAAGGCCTGGTGTGATGTGGAAAGACACTGTCCACTGCAAACAGGAGTAAAGTTGTGTAGTCTGCCTCAGTCTAAAATGTTCATGAGCACTGAGAAAAGTGTAAAAACAAGATCCAAGTAATAAAACAGCAGCTACACTGTTGATGATCAATTTAGAGAAATCACTAACTTATTGGTTTCTTCCAGCACATATTCAATATCTCTCTGTCTAAAATAGAAGCAGATGTTTTTACTCCACTTTTGGGGGTTTTTTATTTTACAGTTTTGAAAATAAAGATACGGACGTTCAGTTAACATCCAGCAACTGATTTATATCTCTTTGAATTTACAAACCTTTAAGCTTTTACGCATGCTAACACTATACATTATTGCTTAGAGATGCCAAATGTGTTAACTTTGAAAAATAATTTATGGCCTTTAGTAGTGTAGTAAGACAGTGTTCTAAAACACATGAAAAACTGCCAGCAGTTCACTTCACTCCATGTCACATATTAATACAAATCAAATTACATTTTTTAAAAAGTTTACTCTATTGTTCGTTACTCCTATTCCTTTGTTAAACAAACCTAACAAACATCTTCATACCTAAATCATTAAATATCCAAGGCAGAAGCATGTTCAGAGCACAAGGTCCTTTTCCTAATCTCTAAGTGCAAAGAGACACTCATACCTACTTTTTTCACCAGGGTACATATGAAACGGCGAAGGCCAAAACAGCATCACAGATGGTAAGTTGTTTAGGCTGCATATTTGCAAAATATTGTAAGCCAAGATGCTGCTTTGCTTCTCCTGCTCCCAGTCACTCTTTACCACCACTATCTGCTCTGCTGTGCCAGCACAACTACCTCTACAATGGCATTATGTGTCAGACCAAAGACCTGATGCACCTGATAAATCACCTAAATTACTTTCAGCCAGGTCAGTTCTCTAATCTAGTTTATCATTATATGTTTATGCAAATGCTTGTGTTGGGCCAGGAGTGGTACAGGTGGTTGGGCTGCAGGGCACAGGAGATGGTGTTCAGGGTTGGTGTTTTTTCCCTTGAAACATCTCATTGACAGTTTATATCACAGCCCTAGAAAACTGGTACTGGAAGAAATTTGGGACGCTTTTTCTAGGGAAGAGAGATATTAAGTACAACTGCCAAGAGGCCAGCTTCATAAATATAAATGCAGCTTCCACTGAAACACAACTTTTAATTTAACTTTTAACTCTTACTTCATAATGCTCAACTGAAACTTTTTTTTTACGTTTGCTAAGTAAGAAAAATTTAGTCCATCAAAATATAACTAAACCAAGAAAATGTATAAAAAGCTTCAGAATATCTCTTCTCAGTTCCTCTTTCTGAGCACAAAGGCTATATAAAAAGCTGCTGAAAAGAGCAGAATTTTATTGCAAGGAACTCTGTGTTCATACTCAGAAGGAGAAGACCAGCAAGGTACATTCTACTACCTGTTCTCCCATCTTTGAACTCTGCACTTTTTCTGCAAGACTGTACATCTCTGGCAGTTAGAAAGATAGGTGTATTTATCTGACAGACCTTTTTTTTGGTGGCAACTTTGTATTTTCGTTGTTTTTACACATATGAACCTTTAGTGCTAGTGAAAACAAATTATTTCTGAATCTCATGGAGCAGCAGCAAAAAAGCACTTCATTGCATAAGTGTCTTTTTAAAAAGTATCTTTAAAATTGAAGGATACATTTCACTGATGTTCACTGAGTATGCTGCCCAAGAGGCATCTGTATCTAAATGCTCTCATGTGTGAACACATGAAAAACAACGTGCTCCAAAAATTCCCAGATATGGCAATTGCATACTTACTGGGACACCACTGGGTAATTTCAAAGTCTTCTACTGAAGCATCAATGGCAGCAGATAGAACAAAAAAGCTGCCAAGAATTATTGTAACATTTAGGGTTATATGTACCTGAAAGCGTTGAAGATGTCAACGTGACAACTTTGTTTGAATACAGTTATGCCAGAAACAGCGTTGCTAGCTGGATAAACCAATCTACGCTTAATTTGACAATGTGGAACAAAGAATTAAACTAAAAAGACATGACAGTATCTGCCTCACACTATCTAAACTGAAGTAACTTCTCTACAAGTATGAACAATCTCAGGTTTTCATATGAATGTATGTGCATGTCTGTGTGTGTCCATATATATACATGCATAAATATATACATAAGACTATTTAAAGATGTATTTGGAGCCTCAAGAATTTTCCAGCCAGAATGGTATTCTGTGAACATTTCATTTCAGAAATAAAGCAATTGGGGAGCTCTTACAGTGCTATTGACTTACACTGATAACTCTCAACATAATGCAAGGGCCAAGGTTATCAATATTTAGGTATCCTTTACAAGGAGACCACAAGTATTGAAGTTTCATGGGCTTTTATATGCATTTATCCCCAGCTGATGGTTTTATATAAACTTTTTATTAGAAGTTAAGCATCTATTTGCAATGTTTTTTCCCCTCATCAGGATACAGTCACAGTGTGTAGACATATTGGGAAAATATCCCATAAACATACAAATCAGTCTGAATTCAGCCTTCTTGTCTATACACTGTACCTATTGATCTGGAAAAAAACTTGCTATCAGTCAGTGTGTAGAACTACTACATATTTCTGGGCCTTTAGTTTTTTAAAAACTTGTTTCAAGGACAAATTAAAAAAACTTTGCAGGCTCTATCAGAAAAGGTGATGTTTATAGCAAACTGCTTCTTCCTTCAGTTGTCTTATTATTACTGAAGAATGCCATGAAGTATCACTTTTCACACTGTAATGAAAATACAACAATTATCTAATTAAGCTCAAAATATGCATAGCTGGTTCAACTGGTGTTATACTTCTGAATTTTCAAGACTATCTGTCCTGGTTTCACTAGGATAGAGTTAATTTTCTTCTTAGTAACTAGAATAGCTGTGTATTAGTTTCATTATGGGATTTGTTATAAGAAGAATGTTGATAAGGTACTAAAGTTTTAGTTGCTGCTGGATGTCCAAGGTCATCATGTGTTTTGCTAGTTTGCAAGTGCAAAGAACTGGGAGGGGGGAAGCATAGTAATTAGCAAAACCCAACATTGGTATTTGGATATGCCAGTGAGATATTCCATATCGTATCATGTCATGTTCAGCATATTAACCAGGGTTGACTGGAAAGCGGGGATATTCTCTCAGGGATTGCTCAGAGTCACTCTTCCAGGATTGTGATTTCAGTCTCGGGACTGTCTCTGCTCCAGGATCGCTACCTGGGGACAGACTGGGCATCAGTCAGCTGGTGGTGAGCAACTGCACTGTGCATCACTCATTTGTATATTCTATTATTACTGTTATTATTATTTTTTTATTTCAATTAGAAAATTGTTTTTCTCTCAACCCACAAGTTTTCTTACTTTTACCCTCCTGTGTCTGTCCCCTGTTCCCTGGGGTGTGGGGAGAGTGCGAGAGCGATTGTGTTTGGCTGCAAGTCAATGGAGTGAAACCACTACACTACCATATGCATCTCTGAGCAAATTATAAGGACAAACCAAAGTATCATCAATATGTAGTTTAGTGTTCCAGTTTTACATGCAGAGCCTCTGAGAGGCTTATAACAGAAAAACACATTAAAGTTCTAATTTACACCTATAATTCCTTCAGACACATCATGGAACAAAAGTCTAAAACAAAAGGAAGTATAAGCCAGATTCTGAAACTCACAAAATAAAATTTTCCTTTTTGTTTTATACTATTAAAGGCAAGTATCACTGCATGGTCCATAGGTCTGTTGTTCTTATTCATACAAAACTATCTAGCAGATTGACAAGCTGTCAGTTTTAACAGAAATGCTGTAAAAAAATTATATCTGTAAGTTGCGGCAAAGTGCTATCCATGTACATAAAAACTGAAACTCTCGTATTCTAAAAGATACTCAAAACATGCATCTGACATATACTTCTAAGAATTGATTCCTCCCAATCAGAGATGTTTTCCAGTGAATTAAAACTGCAATTTCTTACATAATGCTTTGAGGATATGTCTTAAGTCTGTAACTGTACAAATAGCCCAAGAAAATAAGTTCTTTTCCTGTTATCTATGGAACAAAACTCTGAACACTTAAAGAATGGGAAAGGATTTTGCTTACTGAGCTATAAGCCTTTCAGAATGAAATTTGTTTAGGGACTTTGTCCAAATAACCAAGCTCATCAAGAAATCACATTAATATTTAAAATTGAAAGGGAGAGATGGAAAAAAAGTATCTGCAAGAAGACGATCACAAGCATTAGCAAATCCAATTCTACAACAACTTGAAAATAAACCTAAATTTTGAATAACTGATTTCATATAAGGTGTTATTTCACCTAACATTAGGCTCCTATAAGCTGGATCTGTGCTAAGCTAGTGTCTGAGCTCCCTCTGTAGCAAATGGAGAGAGACAGTCACATTAAGTGGTTGATTAATCTCATCCTAAAATAGCTGTTTAAGAGAGATGGGATGAAATTCATTATTGAAGTGCCTATTTTTTCCATTACTTTCATCTTGACTAAGATGCTTAGTTTTTGAATGACTACATATAAGCAAGATGAATCCCAGCCACACAGAGAGTTATTGCTGACAGTAACTTGTTTCTGACAGTAAACTGTCATCTGAAGATTTTACCTGAATAAGATGGTAACTTCATTGTCTTCTTTCACATAGAATTTAAAATTCCCAAATCTAAATAAATCTGTTGATCCAGATGCCTGCAAAAACCCTCATGAAAGTCAGTACATGAAATATGAGCACAGGGTCATAACATAATAATAAAGCCATAACTTTTAATATATTTTAATACTAATCAAATAATTTATCACTTGATGGCTCACTTACAAACATGAGCTGAAAAAGTAAGGCTACATGGGAAACTGGGCAAAGACTAAAGAGAAGGAAGGAGGAGGTTTGAGGTATCACCTCATTCTATTCAGCTCACTCCCTAACCACAGTAATGGGTCAACCTGAGAAACAGGCCAGAAGCAAAACAGGACAAGTGACCTAAACTGTTACATGATCCTGTGATGAGAAAAACATCTAATTCCACAGTTTTCTTCTCTAAATTACCTCTAAAATTTCTTCCAGGAATTAACTAAAGCCTTTATCAACTCTTCCTGAGATAGGAAGTAGGGAGAAAATACTGTACACATTAATTTGTAAATAGTAATCAACAAAACCTACCAACAAATTACACTTACAGCACATGCCTGCATCTCTCAATTTAATAACTGGGCACCTTGATCTCTGTAAAAATACACAGACTACTTGTCTGCAGTTGGGATCATATAGCTAATTCACTGCTACATCCCTGGATAACACTGTACTACCTCTTTAGTCATAAAATCATTGACTCTTGCTTCTGCAGCTCAAATTGTGAAGAGCCTAGACACTGAGGAGTAACCCAGGGAAAGACCTTTCTTCAGCAGAACAGATAGCAAACACACACACACACACACACACACATATATATATGTCTGTCTGAAATAATGAGGTATTTAAATTCAACCTCCTTATGATATTCTTGTAAGTAATGACCAAACATAACCAAGAAGTTTAAGGACACTAGGTGTGGAAAATGTCAGTTGCCAACGTGAGTAACATAATTAAAGGCAGTTTAAGTCCAAATTGTTAAACTCACAAAAGCTATTCAAGTATCAGCAAATAATTATTTTCTCCTTTCCCCTCACATTCAAAACAGACTCTTCCATAGTATCAATTTTAAATAAAGTCCTGATAAGACATGGGATGCATCTCAAGCAGAAAATATCATCACTTACAGTAAAAGCAGAAATGGAAGGAAAGACTACTGGCTGCTCTGCTTACAGATGACTCAAACATAGACCTCTTCATTTAGAAGGCAACAATGCCCCTTCATAGCATTTCTTAACAAGATGTCTACCCTACTTCTGATTCTAATTATTTTCTTTATTTCAATTATGCTAGGAGAGTATTACAAACATTCAGCCTCCCACTTGTTAGTCAATTCTTGACATGGCTGTTCTTCCAGTCAGATGCCTAGCATGCTTCATGCTGCCTCAGTAATTCTTAAACTGCAGATGGGTTGCCATTCCTTGACAGTGAATCTACTACTGTACAAAACAGGAGAGAGTAAAAAGAGGAGAGTAGACCCTTAAAAATCCAGTATTAACATTTCTCTAATGAGACATGGCCAGTTTCACTCTGATGCTTACTCTAATAATGTCTACATAGTCACATAACTCTATTCTGTTAAAATGGCACGTGCTCTCACTAATTCTACCATTAAAGTTATTGTAACAACAAAATCATGGTTCTGCTCCAAGACTTAGCTGTGGAAAAAAGCCCAAAGAAATAGTATAAAAGAGATGGAAGAAACCAAGGAAAGTATAAGGCAGTTTGAACAATCCTTGACAGAGCTTTGAAATCTGAAAAAGCAAGTAACTGAACAAAAGCCACAGTAGAAACAAAAGCCCAAGACCCAAGTGAAAACAGGAAATAGCTTTATTTCCTGAAAACAGGAAATACCATCAAAGACATGGTAAAACAGCAAACACACTATTAAGTAAACATCAAAGACAGCAAGACGGCATAAAATGGCACTAGAAACAGAAACAGAACACTATATACTGAGCAGAAAAATAAAGCAGAACAAGAAATAGTAAAGATTTAGAAACAGTATGCATCTGCCAAGATACCAATACAGCTGATAGCAAAATAGAAAGGAATGTGGGGAAAAAAAACCAAACAAACAACCCACCAACAGCATTTCAAGTTCCTGCAGTTTAGATGTCAAAGTAAAGTAACACACTTCACCTAAATGCAGCTCATTTGACATTACTTAGAAGAAAAATTTAAAAATAACTCTAGCTAACAAATACCAGTAACACTGGACTAAAAGATATTTACAAGCTCATAAATTAGTGTATTCTAATAAAAAGTGTTTCTTCATTATTATTATTATTATTATTATTATT
>NW_010291937.1:0-13369 GCF_000700745.2 Antrostomus carolinensis
ACTTCAGCGGCTGATCACGGCTCCCTGCAAAGGCCCGGTTTGAGCAGGCTGGGTGAGACAAAGTGCGGGGCAACGCGTACTGTGGCAATGGTACGTTTGGTTGGCGTGGGGGTAGCTCAGCAGAGGCCAACTCTTTCTAAAGCACCGCAGACACTGTACCGGTTAGCAAGACCTTGCTTTCCAGGAACTGTTTTCCTCAGTATCACCCTACAACAAAAGCCAAAGAAACTGGTTCCCTCATTTCACGTGGAAAGGATGACAGCATTGTGTTGTCTGTTTATTGTGTTATTTTATCACTGGAAAGTGAAGCCACTCGTTGTGAAGTGCTAATAGAATAATAGAAGCAGCAATAAAAAGTGTCATTGCATTTGTGTGCAGATAGAAAAGTACATCTGTGTGCACGCATCCTGAGAAACAGAAACGCTAAATTCAGGCATGCTCTGAGCTGAGCTGACCTGCAGGAACTTTTATTTGGACTTGCACTTACAATCTGATCTTTTGGCACAGCAAAGAGGCTACAGCCATAAAGATCTATAAATAAGATAAACTGAGATAACCATGTAACTGCAGCTACTGCACCATTTGACTCTGCTGCTGGTGAGAACAATCTTTGTTCCCTGATTTTGGAAACACTCTGTCAAGCAAAATGACCATGGAAATCCATAGGAGTTTTGTTTGGATAAGGATTCGAGTCAGGTATAACCGTGGGAGAGAACCCTAAGGATATAGACTGGGCTTGTTAAGGGGTTTTGGCTGGGGGACAAGAAACAATGTTCAACATAGGAAAAGGTTAACAGCCGGGGTGCTGCAAGGTTCTTCGTGGGGTCTGGTGCTGCTTAATGAACTGGAAAAAGGAACGAGCAATGATACAGCAAAATTTTCAGATGACATTAAGTTTTTTTTTTTTATCTTAAATCAAGCCCAGCAAAGACCAGGCAGAACTTAATTGTAGGCTTAACCCCCGAGGAATGAGTGAAAAGTTAAGGCAGAAGATGGAAATAAATCTCAATATTGAAAATCTGAAGCGCTTGGAAAGAAGAAAGACTGAGTATGCACTTTTCTGGCTTTTAAATGCATTGTGTTAACTCAGGAGCATCACGAGAGAGAGGGAGCAATGAAAATCTCTGCTCAATGCGAAACTGCAGGCAAAAATTATGTTAGATTTCAGTGGGAACTGAACAGAGAATAACAAAGAAAATATTATAATGTTTTGTAGATATATAGTCATTACACAGATCAGCGGGTGTACCTGAAATACTGTGGGTACTGCTGGTCATCTAGAAAAGGATAATACAGAACTAGACCAATAAAAATTATTGGTGTATAGCGAAGCTTTTATAGCACTCATTGGATGGAAAAGTCTGGAGTGTGTTAGGGAAGTGTAATAGTCTATAAAATGACAAGCAGAATAGAGAACCTTTATCAGAAGTTTCTGTTTTACTTGACAGCCCAGAAACAAGTGGACATATAATGAAATCAAAGTTGATAATAGGAATTGCTTTGGGAGTAGGTAAACTGGCACTGTCATTAGAAGCCATGGGGGCCAAAAGCCCAGGAGCATCTCTTTGCATTACAGGATTTGCAGAATTACAGTGCTTAAACTTTAGTCCATTATGAAGAATGTGTTAAAGCTCTTGTTTCATAATGAAAGTAATTTTTAACTATGGGAAACTGAAAAGAAGCGTTTGTCTGAATTATCTAGGACCAACCACTGTTAAGAGCGTCACACCTGAGGCACTTTCTGATCACAGAACCTCACTGACATTGTCAGGTTCTTGGTAAAGGGTTTTATTCTACATCGTTTCAAACTTCTCACCGTGTGCAGCTTCAGATCTTTCCCCTTCATGTCTTCATCATCTACAGTAATCGTGTCACAACCCTTCTTTGATTTGGACTATGATTTTTTCAGGCTACAAGTATTTCTGAGACCAGTCGGATAATACAGACTGGTTTCTTGTGGCTCTGTCTCAGTTGACTTCCAGTGGGCATGTGCTGGTACGTGGAAAGCCATGAGCTCACCCTGTCACCTCTTGTGAGGGGAATGAGTACATGGTCTGAGGACATGGTCTGTCTGCTCTCTTTGGCCACCTTGGTTGCATGAAGTCTTAGCAGTTTTGCTCCTCTCTCAGAAGGGCTGTGAACAGCCCAGTGGTGCAAAAGTTATAAGGAGAATTCCCAAACTTCATTTTCCTTTCCTAGGGAAACCTATAAAAACCTTCTGAAAACTAAAACCACAGCATTGCAGGAGTTGTTTACTTGTGGGTTTCTTCCCCGTGTTTTTTACAATGTGGTTCTCTTGGTTGGTATTGGAACGAGCTGTGTTTCCCCTTTAACTGGAGGGAGCTAAGGGATAATGTGGAAGCTGTCAGCTGTAAATAGAAAAATGATTAGATAAATCTCAGAAGAAACTGTTAATTTCCTGAGTGTGGCCATGTGCCAAATTTTGTAGTTTTCACTCCTCCTTATCCCTCCCTGCAGCTGGAGTGCAACAGTAAGGGCACAAAATTTTAAAGCCTATTTCAGGGAAAGTTGTCCTTCACATAGGAAGGTCTTACATGTATCTTTCACATATATGGAACATAGGTTCTAGAACCTAGTGTGTATATATAGGTACACACAGTCTGAGTGCTAAAGATTATTGGAGATTAAAGGGCTAGCAGAAAAAAAACAAACCAAACACAATAATTTTTTATTTCTACTCAAGGAGTGCTAGAAAGTCTCCCAGAATGCTCCACAGAAGCCTTTGCAGAGTAAACTGTTGGTGCTGCAAACGTCTCATATACTGTGAGCCAGATCTCAACCTGGTATCAAATTACCCCCTTATATATTTCCAGGGACTCTGATTTTGCCCTAGATGAGACTTTGGTTCCAGCAGTGGCCAACTATCTGTAAAGCTGAGCCTGTGGGTGAAGTGGCTGAGGAGAAATGTTCACATTGGGAAGTCTTTCTCCTACTACCCCTGAAATTTCAGGTGATTTCAGTTTCATACATTTCTTGCGTAACCATATTTCCGCTACGAGTGGGGGAATACTGTAATACTAGAGCAGCATTTAAACAGTATCACTTATTTGTTGATGTGTAAGAGAGAAATTATGTCATGGTGCCTGACTCTGTGGAGCCAGGAGGTCATCGATAAGTGCTAGTGAAAGGTAAACTTCTAGTTATTGCTAGCCAGTCCTGTTATTAATAGCAAAATACTGCAAGTGGTTGTTTCTCAGGAGCACTTTGAAGTGTCCAGCCTGTGGAGAAGCATCATGCACGACGCAAGTCCTTGGGAAACTTTGAAAAAAGCTCTTTGTGGCCTCTGAAGGATGAAGAATCCTAAGGAAGAGGGCCCAAATTTTAGCAATTAAAAATGTTCTTGCTTGATCTTGGCCAAAGTTTAATTCCGATTGTTTTAATTAAATAAACCTGCCAGCAAAAACAGCACTGGTATTTTAGTCATGACACATGCCTCTTTACATCCTTTGTGGCCACAATGTGAAAGCAGCCTCCTGCATGAGGCATAAGGCTTCATACAGCCCTTAAAACGAAACTGGTGCTTGCTCTGCTCTGCTTTACCGGACCTTCTCTTTGTACTAAGTTCAGCACATCAGAAATGCTGCTACAGTGTGGACTAGCACAAAAATATATTATAAACTATCTTGGATTTATTAAATAATAATATTGTTTATTGTGCTTTGCCTTTATTATTTCTGTATTCATTTTTATCTGAGACATATGCTGGATATAAATTGAATAAACGGCCACTCCAGGCCCCTTATTCCACTCTGCTACATCTAAAAACTTCATTTTTATTTAAAATCACAGTGTATGTCATATGAGGTTACATTGTATTTCTCAGCTCCCTTGAAACTAGATTTTCAAGTCTGTAGGCTTGAAATGAACTCACGAGGAGTAATACCACTGTTTCTTTTACTAACCTGCAGGGAGTTGTATATGTCAAAAGGTTTTGCAGAGCAAAAATTATGTGAAGCGATGGGACCAGTTTTTTTCCATTTAGTGGGGGTTATCAGGGTTAGCAAAACAAAGCTCCTCCCCCATCTCTGCTTGATGTGCTGCTTTTTCCCACCTGGTGACTGGCAGTCCCAGAAAGAACGGAAGCGATACCACTGCCTGGGGCAGAAAACCTGTGGGCCCAGGCTTGGCCAGAGGGATGGTCAGCTGTGAGAGGGAGATGTCACTTTGGGGAAGAACAGCGAGGCCATGTGCCTTGTTATCCCCAGCTGTGTCCCCATCAACCCCTGCGTTGCCTGAAGGGGATTAGCTGTGTGATGCAGCAGGCAGTAGTTGCCTTGGTGGTCCTCAATAGACGATATCAATGTTGCACCAGCCAGATGACTGCTCAAACAGCTTCATCGGCCCCTTCCCACACAAGGAAGTGTGTTGAAACAATACTGGAGCTAATGCTTGAATGAAGCAGAAAAGCTGCCAGATGCTGCTCTCGCTCTCGGATCCTGCAAACTTAAACCAGCCCTGAAGTCAACAGGTGCTCATGGTCCTACAATTTTCCAGTTCTCATCTTGTTTTGTGCAGAAGCTTTAAACAATGTCAGATAGATGCACAACTTGAAAAGTAGTTTGGTTTGAGACCTAAGCAATAATACCAGGGTCCTGGGGACTTTAGGTTCATGAACATATTTTGCAAGAGGCAAAAATAATGGTTGTTGCTTTCTTCCTAACCAAAGCCTTTTAGAGCATATTCATCCCTACTGCAGTTCTGCTGTAAAATGATATGGGGGATGTGTTTATTCCTTAGCAGCAGCACTATCTCCTCCACAGAGACAGTTTGAGAGATTTAAAATACAAAAACAGAGATTACGTAAAATCACAGTTCATTAATCTTAGATTTGTCAAGGACTTTCTAGAAGTTCTGGATTTGCCAGCACAACAGCAGCTACCCACTGTAATTTCCACCCCTCTTCCCTTCCTCACTCTCCCCCATTTGATTGAATGTATATTAAATATCCTTCTATTTAGAAAATAATACTGGCATAATCTATAAATATGACTTTTGGCTAAATTAATAAATACTTACATTTTTTACATAGACAGCTGAATTTCATCCTTAATTTGCATTTTCTGAAATACTGTACAGTTGATTGGTTTTGTACGTTTTTGTCTTCCTAGTTTGCAGATGTTTCCAAAGTGATATATAATTTCTGGACACTGATGCATTCTAATTCACTGGACCCTAATGACTTTCAGTTTGCTAATATATGTAACTGTAAATGCATAGTAATGAATTCAATATCTATAAATCTTTTATGCTATTTTCTGCATATAATTTCTCCCTAATAGTAATTTCCAAAATTCTTTTTTTAAAATAATTTTTTATTTGACTCATGGTTGGGTTTCAGTTTTTAGTCTCTATTCATGCCCTGGGTTAAGAGCTTTTTCTGTATTAGCGAATAATTCAGCGCAGTGAGGGTAGATCAGCATGCTGACCTAGATGCAGCTGGTGCTGTTGCCCTTACCTCTGTCTTTATATGCAGTTTAGGGGTCTTACTTTGGACTGTATTTAGTCTGGTCCCTTTAACAAAACGTCCCCGTTGTGCATATGTTCTACTCTCAAGGGTAATGGAGCACATTTGGTGCACCTTTCAAACCTCATTACGGGTCTCAACCAGACTGGCTGGGTAGACACATCAGTTGTACAAGTATACCTGGTCATTTCAGTGGGAATGACTCATATGAGTATGGGTTACTTAGTGTAATAGCTGCATGGCCTGGCTCTTTCTCCCTTTCTCTCTTTCTTTCTCTCTCTCTCTTTTTTTTTTTTTTTTTTTTAGAATCTTAAACAAGGCATATTCCTATAATTTACCCTTAATTATACTTTATTATGAATTAAATCAATAATAAACAAGCATTACATCAGTAAAGGTATTAATGAGATAATGGCTTCTCTTCTGACAGGCAAGTCTTCAATTTGCCCAGTACAGATGTGAAATGACACCATCAGTATGTATTTGGGCTATGCAGTGATGGAAACTGCACACAGGCTTTCTCCTTTCAGCCAATTCACCTTGGCTTGTAGACTGACAGGGAGACAGTGAATCCTAATTCTGTTGCTTTTGCACTGAAGTTGAGAGGAATCCTGCTAATGGAGCAGCTGTGTAAGTGTGGCCCTGTGTTTGTACAGCCACCCTGTGAATCTCAGATGAGTGATCCCTATCAGACCCCAAATATCTGGCCTTTAGGAATTCATTTGGGCCAAGTACCTGAAACCATAAGCAGCCAGACTCAGGAGCAGAAGCAACTTGCATTTCTACTGTAAATTTGGAAAGAGCTGCCAGTTGGAAAGCTATTTTCTTTCCCACACTTCCATTTGTTCTTTCTGATGACCAGGATAACATCTGGAAAGAAAAGCAGTTTATCTTTTTCCTAAACAATATTCTTTCTTCCAGGACTTTCTGCCTGGTGCTGTTCTTACTGAAAGTAGTAACGTAATTTTCATTAAATTAAAAGGGATCAAGAGGAGGCTCCCATCCCCTACAGGAACGTAGAGCAAAGTGAAGCTTCTTATGCAAGCACTTAACCTCCCAATTCCAATTGCCACTTTGGATGCTGGAGCAGGTCCTTCCTCTTTAGGGAAGGGAACAGGCTCTTCATTTTTTACATGCACAAAGAGGGATGGCCACTTTCTTACCTGTTTGTTTTAATTAGTTTTAAGTGCCTATTCTGATCTCTTTCTTCAGTTTTATAATATTAAAGTTCTTAGTATGAAGCTCAATACCTCTTGAGAAGAAAGAGCTTTAATTCTCTCTCACAATAATAATAGTAATAAGAACAATACATTTTTATGAAGTCAGGGATTGGTTTTATCTAGTATTTCCAGCTGCCTAGCAGCCAAAGCATCTTTTTTGCAAACTACTGAGTTTGGGATTTTTAAAGCTCTAACTTTGCTGCATTCACCTTTGGTTTCACTAATGATTCACATGTTTTCCTTCAAAGTAGTAGGTTTGCCAGTTTAGTAAGTAGGACCATCATAGTTTCAGTTGTAATTTCCACTTCCTTGGGTCTTTAACTTAGGTTCCTCTGTTTTATGTGCATGCATCACTTTAGAAGCAGAGTTTAAGCTGTCCTGGTTTTGTAGGGGTAATTGTAACAGCTCTGACTTAGGAGATGCTAACGCAAAGTTTCAGTGTCTACAGCAGAATCACAATTACCTACCAAGGACAATAAGCTGTTATGAACTGAAAGCATCTACACCCTTGACACTGGTTTTGTGGTCTGTATCGAGTGCAAGATTGTGTCTCTGCTGTGACTAGTAAAGCGTTATCCCAGCATCCATAATTGTGTGCTGTCATGCAAAATCTGAACCACATGTTATTTTCCTATACTTTGATGTTTCAGAGGTGACATATATGTGTATATATACTTTGATACATAAAAACAGGATTTCATCTTGCTACTCAAAAAGATTTAATCTGTCCCATTTGGGTTTTTCCTCCCTGGGCTGGACACACTACATGGGTCCAAGCCTCAGGCATTGCAGTTATACAGCAGAAAGTGGGGCTGGTGCTGCGTGCAGCCCATACAGCGAGGTTTCTGCTCCTTATACGGTCAAAATTGTTTGTTCCCTCATTATGTTTGCATAAATGTTGTTGTGTTCTAAAACTCGTCCAAAGGATACTGTATCCCTAAATACAAGGCATTGGGACAAAGTCTGATTTCTATATGAAAGTTTTGGGAGTAGAAAAAAACATTGTGTGGAAAAGAAACTCAATTCAATTAAAAAAAAACAATCTGAGAGGAGAATTGTGGGAGATTTTAAAGTACAGCTTTCTTGATGGTATCCTAAATTTTAGTTTATCTGCAAAATTGCACTAAAGAAAAGCAAACTGTGTATTTATAACCAAAACCAGAGGCAAGCATAACCAAAAAAATATCACAAAATCAAAAAACCCAACAAAATCAGAGTTGTGCTGTTAAGGGAGATGGACAAAATTTCAGTTTTCCTGGAGGTAAAAGACAAGCCTGTCTCCTGAAATGTAGCTCATGCCAACGCTTGCAGCTCTTTGGGGAACTTCTTTAGTGGGAGGAAAGACATTGGATTCAAGTCTCCAACAGAGACAGAGTGACTCTTAAGGCTGGGAGAGCTCCCATGCCCACTAAGAGGATTTGGGAATATTCAGTTTCAGTGGGATGACTCTTTCAGGGATCAGATTGTTTGAGTTGTGAGTTTCACTTTCCAAATTTGGTTGTAGTAAATGCTTTTAAGTCAAATATTGCAGATTATTTGTCTTTAGAAACCAACCAGATTTACTAATTCCAAAACATGATATAGATAAGGAAGTTTAAGAGATGAGCAATAACCTTATAATTGCTGTTCACAGGCCACTTAAAACACTAAAGCCATTGCTTAGTTGTTAAATATAAACATCAGATTATAAACCAGATCCCATTAATTTGGTGATGACAGATGTTTTCCTTTATTGTGGATTTATATTTAAAAATTCTCAATTTACAACCAAATTATTAATCTAACATTAACATTCTGAAGATTATATTAAGAAGTTAAATGAACTTAAATCTAGTTGAGGTAGATTAAACTCCTTAATCTGCAGACAGCCCTTAGCAATAACTCTGGTCCTGTTGATCCCGGAGGGCTGTATTAGTTCTGACAGGTAAAGACTTTACTTTTGGTATGAGTACCACCGAAAATACCTAGTTAATAAACTGGTAACACAAAAGTGTACTCCTTAGGTTCAAAAGCCACTGCTGCTCTCTAGCCAGGTTCTAAAACCTTGGCATTTTCTTCTGCATCTCCATCTTTACTGGGTAAACTTTTACTTTACCTCTTGAAAATGTCTATAAATGTGAAGCATAGTGAAAAAGTGTGCACATTAAAAAGAAAAACAGGTCTCCTCCCCAATTCACTCAAGCATATGTTGCTGTGTTTTTCTTGTAAAAAGTATCGGTCATTTAACAAAACTTCAGCGGTGTGTTGGCTGTACACTGGCCAGAGTATTTGGCTGTACCATGAGGAGGAGTAGATAGGGCCCAGACTGTAAATTATTTTGAAAGAATCCTGCTGGGTTTTGTCTGCAGAGCTCATTTGCTTCTTCACAGTCTGCTGTTTGTGGTTAATTAATGTATTTGCAACTTCTGAGGATACCATTGCTGCAAGGATAACTTCTGTTCCTGTGCTTACACTATTCCTTTTCAGATAGCGTATGGTGCAAGCATGATCCAGCTCACTGGGGAGTAAACCTTGAGCTTCTCCAACCACGCGAATATCCTACTCCTGTAGCTGTCCAAGGGAGATAGTGGGACAGGGTGCCCCTACAGCTGAAATCTGAATATATTGAGAATGTATAGCAATATAGTGGGCTTGTGAGAAAACCTGTCTGTCCTTTCTGAGCGTCTAGGGAGAACTGTATAGAGCTCTGGGAGGGCTGTACTGCTGGAGCAAAGCCTCATTGCTCAGCCCAGAGTGGTCATTTTGGAAATAACAAGTCTTGTGCTTGCCCAAAATTTGACTTATACTGGCTCAACTAACTGAAGTTAAAACATAGCTGTATAAATACTGAAGCTTTTATACGTGGATGGGATTTTGATAGGGGTAGTAACAGAACTCTAACATAACTATGCTAAGGAGACTAAAGAAGTTTGACATGTCTTCCTTTGATCAAGACTGTGCTCGGAGGCAGGATCTGTCCCTCATTTGTTACTAAAGCTCCAGTAGAGCAAGATGAATACAGGGGAAAACATGACCGTCCATCCAGTTAGGCCATGGGAAGGAGGACTACCAGGGGTATGTAGGCAGACATGTTGATGGAGGGACTGGACAGAGATGGTCCAGCCTGGGGAGGGGACTTTGTCAAGGGAGCTAACTCCATAGCAGTGTCTTTTCTACCCGATAGAAATGTGAATTATTCTTCAGCCATCCTTGGTATTTCAAGTGTCATTTACAGATCTGAAGGGAGGTGACACTGCAGCTAGCCCCAGTGCAAGGTCACCTTGAATCTTATTTAAGCTATGTTTTCCACAGAAAATTTGATCTTTATAATATCAAATGCAATTTTAAAGAGAACAATTTAAAAAATAATAGTTCTTTTTCAATATTGTCTTTCTAGCTCTTTTTCTTGATTTTTTTCCCCCCAACTTTGTTCAAAGTTAGTAGAGTCATAGTTTTCCTCTCACATCGTAGTTTAATGGCTTGTACCCCTGTGCTTGGAAGACCTTTATACGAGCTTTAAGCTCTGGAGCTTCAGTCATGCACAGATTAAACAAATGGGAATGATAGAGTTTATCCTGTTCAGCCGTAAATCTTTAAATCTGACTTTAGAGAGCATGTGCTGCTCATGGTATAATGTGGAAGTGAAACAGTTCATAATGCTCAGAAAAGAATGACCAGGTTATTCCCACGGGCACAGGTTTTATTTTGTCCCTGTGGTCCTGTTACTGAAATGTGTGCACACACAACAGAAACTCACTTTCTCCTGCATCCAACACATCTTGTCCTTAAGTATGTGCACAGTGCTAGGCTCAGATGGAACAGCATTTTCATATGGAGCAGACTGGTATTTGGTGTAAAGATTCATTAAGTTTTTCAAGGGACAATTACATTTTTAGGAAGTGCTGGTTGTTAAAAAGGCACATCACACATTGATGCTGAGGTTCCTTGTTAAGTAGCTTTACTGTAGTCTAAATAAAGCAAAGAATCAGTTCAGATAGTGGCAAAGTATTATGCACTTTTAATTTTAATTAGAGATGGTAAAATGAAGGTGTTGCCAGTTTCAGGATACAGATAAACATCTGATCTGTTTTTAATTATTAAAGCATTTGTAAGAAATGTAACAAGTATTCATTAATTTAGTTCAGTATAATTAGCCAGTGTTGGGATAAAACTTCTGTTCCGGTGACTTCTGGAGCTGCATGTTGCATTCTGTATCACTTCATTAATATGGTATCCTACTGAGCATGGTTCCTATTTTGCTCCCACGGGTGAGATTTAGAGGTATGATGGAGCACTCTTTTGACTTCTCACAGGATGAACTGGATGAACTTCGGGCTGAAATGGAAGAAATGCGTGACAGCTATTTAGAGGAAGATGTTTACCAGCTGCAGGAGCTCCGGCGAGAGCTGGACCGGGCAAACAAGAATTGCCGCATTCTGCAATATCGTCTCAGGAAAGCAGAACAGAAAAGCTTGAAAGTTGCACAAACAGGCCATGTGGATGGAGAGCTCATTAGGAGCCTGGAACAAGATTTAAAGGTGGGTGAGAAATTCATATTCACAGCAACAGAGAGCAGACCAGGATTTGGCTCCCTGCAATGGAAGGGAGAGTGACATGTGAAACAGGCAGTAGTTCTCCAAACGTCAGGACCAATTTCCTTTTTTTGTGGTGGAGAGCAAATATGCAGCTCATCAGCACAAAAAGATGTGTTAGTGAGTAAAAAAACATGTGCTTAGATTCAAAATGAAAGAAGTGCAGTCAAGTTTCATTTGTGCATTTGAAAGATTCAAAGGGTTTTGTTTTGCTGGTTTTACTGAAAACCTTAGCTTTACAAAACTGTATGAACAAAACCTGATATGCTTTTTCCAATTCATGCAGTTTTCCTTCCTTTTCTCATCTTGCTTATGCCAAATAACTGAAAAAAAAACTAGTCAAAGTTTCATTTCTTAGTGCCTAATAAGTTACTCAAAACAGGAACAGACTTAAAATATTTTAGCAAGGCAGACAGAGATTCAAAATGCTATTCCCATAAAAAAACCCAAATTCCTGTAAAAATCATGTTCCTACTGAAGCAGTTTTTATATTTTTCAGAAATAGGCTTAGCTTTGTATAGGGATGATGCTTATCTAGCTTTACTTGTCTTTCTTAATATTGCTATCTTGTAGCTGTTTTAGAATATCCTCTGTAGAGAGGGACTGCATGCCAATGGAACTATTAAGCATTTTGTACTTTAAAATGCAAAGCATAAAACCTTCTGAAATTGGAATGATTGGTTCCCAGCAGTGGAAATGAGAGTGACTTATCAAGTCATCAAACTTTTCAAAATGTCAGACCTAATTTTCTCTTTTATGATATAAAACAAATTATAACCTTATCGTAATAGAAATGATACACTACTCAGTAAAAGTCTTGTACACAGATTTGAATGAAAGTGATACTGAGTTTTTTTAGTTCATTTGCTTTGGTTTTGCTGACTTCTTGTAATTCAGTAATTCATCATTTTGTGTGATGAATCACCTTTCCAAATATTTTTGGAGTAAATATTCGTTCTTGTTAGGCTGGACTCAGAAAACCTAAGCTAGCATATATTCCTGTGCTTTCATATTACTCTTGCCTATTTGTGATTGCTGCTAGAGCAGCAAATTTGGGTGGATGGGACTGCTGCATGGGTGTGGCTTTGACCGATGACCTGTCAACTTTACAGCACAATTCTTCATCTTTTGTTTTATTGACGTATGCTGGGATTTTGATGTGCGGGTTTGGTATCTACTTGTTTCCTCCTGCTGTTCATGACATTGCCTTAGCATAATGCGGAGAGGGAGCTGGAGACGGGTAATCAAATATGTTTTCATCTTGGATTTCTTTATTAGAACTGAATATTCATTTGGTACTTGGAAGGCCTGGAGTCTTTCATCAACAGTCTCATAACTGATTTAAAAATCTCTCAGCTGTCTAGGGTTGGAATATGCTTCCTACTGTAGGAGACATACTGTAGCTGTTGCTCGTCATGGATCCTCTTCATGCATTTTTGCTTTTCTGACCAGGTAGCCAAAGATGTTTCTGTCAGACTGCACCACGAGCTGGAGAGCGTGGAGGAGAAACGTGTTAAAGCAGAAGATGAAAATGAAATCCTTCGGCAGCAAATTATTGAGGTGGAAGTATCCAAGCAGACACTACAAAATGAGCTGGACAAGTTAAAAGAGGTAAGCAATAGTCAGGAAAGCCATGCAGAGTGGTGTTGCTGGGTTAGGTGGGAAATTTGACACACAAACACCTTAGACTAACTCTTACATGAAATACCTACTGATATTGCTTGTACAATTGCCCAAAAGATCTCTTCACCTTTGTTGTATGTCCCAAATGTGTGGGTAATTTAGGAAGAAGAGAGAGGAAGAGGAGTGATGCTGGGACTTTTGTCAGGGGCTTCTCACAGGGCTTCTGTTCCATTTTAAACTAGCTCCTCAAAGCCTCTCTTCCTACTGGAGTGAAACTATCTTTGATTTGATTCCAGCTAGCTCTGACTCTCCTTTACACAGACTGGGACTTCCACCTATCTGAGAGTCAAATGAGGTGTGCATGACTCATCTCTGAGAGGATACTTCAGATAAGCAAGCCGCCGCTTTGGCTAGTGCTCTTCAGCACTAGGTGGGACGGTGACGGTGGGAGCCACTAGCATGAGCTAGGC
>NW_010291937.1:13402-72991 GCF_000700745.2 Antrostomus carolinensis
GCAAAAACACTCTCTGTTGAGACTAGGGACCATTTCAGTTGAGGCTTACATAGTCATATTGGGTGAAGTGACGATCTTTGGAAGCAAGTGAGCTGAGGAGCAGGGGACAGTAAAGGAAAACCAAATACTGAGCGTGGCTCTTTGCTGGAGCCCACATCCTGGTCTGTAGCAGTATTTCTGTTCTCTTAACAGTACATCAGATTGGCAGCTCATAGCCTCCGCTCTGTTTTAAACCAGACTGAGATAGAGCATTTAAACGTAATGAGGTAAGGCATTTATCTTCTGAGCCCTGGTCAGATTTAGAGAGCTAGTGCAATTATGTGTTGTTTTAATTTTTCAAACAATGCTTGTGAATCAACTGGCAGAAAGCCTAACCCAGTTTTATAAGGACAACCCCTATTTAATTTCTCTGTGCGTTTGGGTTATCAGGAGTCCAGTGCAAGAGTTTTGGAGCATTTTATACCTAACAGGACAGATAATTGACCAGTGTAAATATTACTGTTGCTTAGATTACTTAGGAGCCTGAAACAAATTAAGTCTGCATGATGTTTCAGCTATTCTTTCTCTTTCTCAATGTTACTTCTGAATGCTGTGCTTAATGAACATGATACCATGTTACAGGGTCTGCAGTCTATATTCCATACAAAAATACCATGTCATCGACAGTACCGAATGTATTGCTTGTTGTTGATTTACACATAGGTCCACTAGATAGTGCTTGATGGTCTTTGGGATTAAGCAGTTGGAGAAACTAAATTGTGGGTGAGCAGTTGGAAAGGAACTGGTCCAGCAGTGCTAGAGTCTCAGACTAACTCTAAACAGACTGAATTTACCCTGCTTCTTAGATTGCTGCAGCCTAGCAGGGCAGGGAAGCTCAACTAACTCAACTATCTCTCTGCTGCATTGCAAGTTGAAGTGAATGCACCCTTACTTTGGAAGCAGACTTTGCCCCATAAAAGGCAAAGGCTGGAGGGGAGCTAGGAAAAGGATGACATGGCAGATAGAATGGTGGGATGTGTTCATGCTGACCTGGAGGCACAGCAGGGCATAAAATACAGCATAAGATGTAGTAGTAGTAGTAGTAGTAGTAGTAGAGATAATCTGGTTTTTCAGACCACAAGTGGTGGTTTCTCTGAGGTCACAGTAGGTGAAAAAACAGAGGTTTGGGTCCTTGGCAGATCACACAAGGACAGATGAGCCAAAAGTTGGAGAAACAGAGTAATATGTGTGCCAGGTAAGTATGTGTTTGCAATGTTGTAGACATTGCTGAATAAAAAAAAATTCTTGCCTCAAGATGTGTTCAAATAACTACCAGAAGCAATGCCTCTTCAGGAGCATTTCAAGCATACAAAGTTCCAAAGGAATTTATTATACAAATGCCAGTGGGAAAACTACTGCTTTATATCTAAGGAGAAAAGTGACCCAAAGGCCATGTAGCTTCTTCCCAGTCCACCCTGACTTGTCTATCTCTAGGCTGACACTTAGAAGGAATGTCTTTCCTATCCAGTCCTGGAGCACTGCCCGAGACCTGGTTAGCCAGTATTCACTCCTGATATAGTTCACTGTCACCATATGCTCATTTTCTGTAATGGCCTTGACTATTCTGAGCCCTTTTCCTCTGTCATCCTCTGATCAACAAGAAGGTCTTCTCACATCTGTGTTCCTGCTTGTTGCTTAATTCAGTGCTAACTTCTGCTTTGTCTTGCTATACAGTTCCCTCAGGTCTAGTTTCTTGCTGCCATGGGTGGCATATATGTTGGTTACCTTTAATGTATTTTGCATGCTGAAATATCTTTAGGAGTTGCACATATCTCTGAAAGCACTTTCTTTAAAGCCACCTTCATTTTTTTCATAATTTTTTGAAGGATTCCTAACATTTACAAAGTTTAGTGCTCTTATGTGTTCTTTCTCCCCAGTACCTGTTTTGGTCTCCTGTCATACTTTCAACAGAATTTTTTTGGTGTGAAATATATGCAGGCTTGCCCTGTCTGAATAAAATTCTTATTTCCTTCAAAAAAGCCTTGCAGTTTTAACTGGGAAATTAATTTTTACCTGCTCCTGACCATGTAATTTCAAATTGTTGTGTTAAGTAAATATGAGATAGGCTTTCCTCTTTTGTCACTAAATAACATTTTTCTGTGTGTTTCAGCTTTGCAAATAATAGAAGCAAGGTTACAACAAAGATGAAGGGTGACAAGAAGTCACCTGCCATGTCCTTCACAATGCTCTTATCTCCTCTTCTACCTCTGTTTTGTAGCTAATGCACTTCCCTCCTCAGTCCCAGATGCTTCTGGATTCCCCTTTCAAGACATGGTTTCAGAAGCTTTTGCATAATCTATCAAAACCACATCTAGATTCTTGTTTTGTTATAGCATCTGCCAGGTACTCCCCATCATCAAAGTCACCTGATTTCACTGATTGTTTCAATAAGGAGCTCTCAGATCATCAGTGAGTCACAGTTTTTTAGGATAATGCCACCTCTTTCCCCCCCCCCCCCCTTTTTTTTTTTTTTTTTCATGAGCATTCTTCATCCTTCCAGCCTTTTGCAGCATTTCCCACAGATGAATTTTGAGCTGAGAAATGGATCAGTAAGGAATTTTAACCAATACTTGTGGATTTCATCGACTTCTGATGTCTTCCAGTTAGACACCTTTCTTCTCTGAATGTCTTCATCAGCACCCTGGCATTCACTTTGCTTAGTCATGTCACTCTACTTCCTTTTTTTTAATCATCTTAGCTGAAAAATAATATGGTGCTTTCCTTTCCCATAATGCTTCCTTATTTTTTTCTCAGATTTATTTTGTTTATCACTATGTAGGTTCATCACTCTGCTACTCTTGCCTGAAATGCTTCCACTGATTCTCTTGAAGCTACTTCTTTCACTAATAACTTCTTCTCTCTGAATATTTTTAAAATTTACTGACTGTACCAAGTTTTTCTGCTTCAGCCTTCTCTAATTACTGCAGCACTGTAGTTCATTGAATTCTTTTCCAAGACTACATTCACCTACTTTTTCAGTTTCCCTTTTTCAACTCATCCTCCTTTTTTTTTTTTTTTTTTTTTTTGTTACTGTGAACTTTTCAACTGGTTTTGAGCCTCCCTCTGATGTCTTTTTTTGTGGCATCAGAGCTTCAGAGTCTTTCTGCTACTGTGAACATTTCTTTGTAGGAGATCCTTGCAAAACTGGGATGTCTCCAAGAACTGTCCCTTCCAGGAATTTACTAGGATTTTCTGTGACTTAGCAAAGCTGCTGCTTCTTTATAACTTTAGAAGCAAAGGCATTGTACCCTCACAGATTTTATAAGTACACATACCACTGCAAATGTTTGCTTGCTTTTTTCTCTAGTGGTCTACATTATTAATGTCGCCATTTGAGTCAATAGGCTGCCAGGAGACAAAAAGAATAGACTCCATCGCTAACAGATTACCTCAGCAACATCCCTGCAGCTATCATTTTCCCCTTCCTAATATCCCAATTCAGCTCATGAGAAATACCAATGTATATTAAGAATTTAACTTGATCAACCAGAAAGCATTCAGAAAATTCTGTCCAAAGTTTCCTTTCTTTGCACCAATGCTTTAAAGCCCTTACCAGTTCTCTCTTGAGCTTCTACAAACCAGATCTTTTCTCAGCAGCTTGACAACAGCAAGTGGATTTTCTTTGAAATCCGAACATCTTCCACTGAACATCTAACCCATCCCAGACATAATTTCCTTGGAGCCACCAGGCCATCTTTAGGGAACATCTTCCTTTTATTTTCCCAGCAAAGATATTTCACAACCAGATGATCTATCCTTAGTGTAAGTTTAAACAACTATTAAGTCATGCTTGGCAAGTGTTGGATGCCTTTATGTACAGTGATCATTAATTCCTCTGCAAGTAATACCTCTCAGAGTAATCCTGTCTCTAAAAGCTCTGTACCTGGGGAAGGATAAACCTTTTTTGCTGCTTATTGTAGAAATGCGCTGAGATGGCACAGGATCTGGTCCTCTTCCCCATGGGGAGAAAGAGTTGCTCGCTTGTTCACAGCTGCTAAATGTGTATTATTTTCTCACATTCTTTGTCTGGATTTGGCATTGTGAGCCAGGGAAGAGAAAGAGGCATGTCCGTGGCAGTGTGGATGCTGCTGGGGAAGGGTAGCCCTGCCAGACCGGACAAAGAGAGGAGAGGATTAGGGATGGGGGTAGCAGGTGCTGAAAGATTTGACGTGAGTGCTATGAAATGGTTTAGCAAGGAATGAATGAGAATTGTGTAACTGGGAAGAAAGGGGTATTTATTGCTTGTGGGATGGCTGTACTGAGCAGGTGACAGTCTCTATTGCCGCTGAAAGCAGAAGGACCAGAGGGCGAGCAACCAGAGGTTTTGCTTTCTCTTGCTAGGACCTCTGGTGTAGCAGCAACCTCCCATGACACTGGGGTTTTCTTGGCTAGCTCCTACCTTTAGTTGAAATCATTTGTGCTTTGAGCCCTCCAGGGCCATTAGAAGCACGAGTGCTGTTCTCTGGGCGCGTTCACTTGCAAAATCACTTCCAGTAGATGGAAGACCGTGGCCGCAGCTCGCATTTGTTGGTGTTTTTACAAAGAAAGGTAGAGGCAAAATGAGAAGGCAGGAAATACCATTTCCATTCATTTCTGCATGAGAGAAATGCCAGTCCACTGGCTGTTAGTAATGTCTCCAGCACATCTCTCTAGGACACAGACTGAGATGAAAACCAGTACATACTGTAAATGGGCTTTCCCAGGTTACCTGTGTGCTTTTTCAGGCAGTGGCTTCTCTCAAGGCTCCTTCATCCAAGGCTTGCTTTCTAATGGGAATGCTGTCATGCCTGAGCTTACCCTCTTCTCCTCTCCTGCAGCATCTGAATTTTGCGGCACAGTTCGAGAACTGCTGCTTTTAACAGTCAAAGTAATTTTTCTGTTAAAATATGTATTCCTTTTAACAGAGTGAAAAGCTGCATTCAGGTGCTTATAGAAGTGGTAAAAATACAGAAGATGAGATGAAATACCTTCCAAGCATATAATGTAGTGACAAATTTTGCTCCAAAGTGCATGTGCATTACTCTGTTTAACATCACTAGAGGTAGAGAGCATTTTGCTGATAGAAGAATTTAGCTCTGTAAACATAATATAGGAAAATGAAATCTGGCGACTGCTTCTTAAGATCTGAGCATGACAGTCTGATTTTTATTCCCTTGAACCTTTTAAGCAGGGCATAATACATGCAGCACATGTGCAAAGTGTGATTACTGCAATCTGAAATAACTTTACCCCCTTTTCTCACTTGTATAAATACATAGATACAATGAAAAGTAATACACAAATGGTGAACAAATTATTCTTGGTGAAAATACGCTTGTTTGTAGAAAATATTGCCCATGTTTTCATTAGCTAGGACTTCAGATGTGTTTATTAAGGTAGCACATAATGTTCTTCAGTCATTTCTCAAATGAAATTTACTCATTAGGTTGAAGAAAGGCTATACTGTGAAATGTCTTTGATTTTTGTAGTATATTACTTTTCTTAGTTGTCAATGAGTTTAAATGATGGAAATTTTCTGAGAAACGGGGCCAGATTCGAGATACAAGATAAGTTGCGCCACGGGAGGTACAGTTTGGATGTCAGGAAAAATTTCATCACTGAAAGGGTTATCAGGCACTGGAATGGGCTGCCTAGGGAGGTGGTTGAGTCACCATCCCTGGAGATATTGAAAAGACAGCTAGATATGGTTTAGTAGTGGATAGGTATGGTTGGACTCTATGATCTCAATGGTCTTTTCCAACCAAGCGATTCTATGATTCAAATAACATTAAAAGGGCGAAGCAAGATCACCATGTTGACTCAGTAACCCTGCTTAGAAGTTACTGCTTGTGACAGCTATAAGTAATGAAGTCTCGTGCAATAATCATAACTAAAACCATTAACTGCATAAAAGTTTTATCACAGCACCATTTTGTCTCCAGTATCTTTTTTTTCACTGTGATAAATAATGAATTGGTACCTAAACCATGGTGAATGATTTATACTCATTATGGTATTTCAGGAGCTGTACAGCTAGTGGAATGGTCTGCTCAGTGTTGGTACCAACAAACAGGGCGGAGGGAAGGCATGGGAATGGGTCTGGCTTGACTCAAAGTGTATAGCAGTTAAGAAGCAAACTCAGTAACATAGTTGTTATTTTTCCAAAGAATCATATTGTACATTTTCTAAGGCACTGTTCATATTTCTTTTTAGGAATTTAAAAAATATATTTTTTAAAAAACAAAACAACCCTGAAATTTTCAAAATATTTTGTGCCAGTCTCCTAGGCTTATAAAGAGAGAACAGTGTCTGCGTCTGAATGTATTACTTACCAAATGAATTGCCACCAAGCTCCAGTTCATCTTTATTTTCTAGCTATTTGCTATTTGTCCATGCTTGCCAGCAATCATCTGACACTGCTTCCAAATCCTATTATAATGTTTGAAGTGAGAGGTTTTGAGAGAAACTGTTAGTGACTGCTGATCAGATCTGGAGTTTTTTATCATGCAAACCCCCTTGCTCTTCTGTTACTCAGCCTGAGCAGAGCCTCTCATCCCAGACATGGGCTTCCTCTAACACACACCCTTCATGGCCTCGCTTCCAAGTACTTTGGTGGGCATCAGCTGCCCTTTGCATATGGAGAAACTACATTTTAGTGATGGCATTTACAGCAGGAACAACCTACCATAGCTGCATGATTGTCCAGGTAAAGGTTAGTTATAAGGAAACCTTCTTTGTATATTAACTGAAATTCCTCTATGGCTGATTTGTCATGTATTTTTCTTAGCAGAAGTCTTTCATGAACTAAAAGACTGATATTCTTTCAATAACTGAGACTGGTATGGAGATAACCTCCACGAAGCTCAAATTGTGTATCGGTTTCCCCATCCTCCACCCAGTTACCAAAAATAATCCTGCTGTCTGTCACATGGGCTTCAGCAGTGACAGTGCAAACAAACTGTAGCCTCTGTGACATCTGTATAAAACTTTCATGGGAAGAATATGGGCTTATTTTTCATTTCTGCCCTTAATCTATCTACAGCATAACTAAAGGTTTTCTTCAGCAAGCCCTTGAAAAAAATTGGTAGCAAATCCTTCTAGTGCTGTTCAGGGGGCAAAAATTAGGGCATGCTCTCCATATTCTAAATCAAATTTCAGTTGGGGCATAAGTCCTCGATGAAGACAGCACCCTTTGCTTTCTTTGACAAGGCTTGGGCAAGACAATTTTCACAGCATACACTCTGCTGTGAGCAGAAGATGGGATTTAAAGCTGGAATATCCACAGCTAAGCATACACTGGAGTTAATTAAGAATATCCCTCATCTTTCTGCTCTCCGTTGAAGTTCAGATCAGCCACCATGTGGCAACTCTTAACACAGGAAGTGTTATATGGTGGAGATGGGTACCCAGGGCATTGTGGTTTCAGAGATGTCTCACACTTTGCCCTCCCTGCTTTCCTCCCAGGGCTTGGAGGAGCGAGCACAGATCCTATGTGAATCTGGCCTCGAGCATATCAGGGAGCTCCAGCTGAAGGAGGAAGGGTATATAAACCTGTAAAAAAGCACCCTTTGCTCGGTGCAAGTGGCATCACCGGCAAACTGGGTGCTGCCGCTCCTGCGAGGAGCAGGTTTCCTGCCACGCTGGCTCATGGTGAGCAGGCACCAACTGTTTTCATCTCACATCACTGGCAATTTCCTCCTGGCATCTGGAGCTCTGGGTAACAGGATGGAAAAGAGGAAGAGACAGTCTGTCAGGGTGAGAAGAGGAGCTTTGTGAGATGCATAGTTTCTTACCAGTTTTACCAGGTTGCCTTGGTTTTTGTTGTGGTGATGCTGCATGTAGGAATATGTGTCACATCAGAGTATTGGCAGCCATGGGGACAACACTGTCCGGAAATGCTTAGGCGGGTGAAAAAAAGTCAGAGCTATTGATTTTTTTCCTTCTTTGAAAGGGTTAATTGATTATTTCTCATCTCAAATTAATTATTTATGCTTGCTTCTCTAGCTCTATTTTTAAAAGCAGAACGTAACTTATTGCACAGATAATTTATGAATTATTAACATCGCACTACTCAAGCTGTCAGAGGATGAATGAGAGGGAAAGATCTGACCATCGTGGCAAGTTTTGCATTGCCACATGCTACAGCACTAGGCTTTCCCCCTTCCCTGTGCCTGGCACTGTGCTGGTAAGCCTGGCTCTGCCACCCAAAGCCTTGCTGGCTGTCAGGCAGCCCAGCTTGGTGGTGCATCATGCAATGCCTGGATATGTCAAGAAGTTCTCCATTCCCCTGGAATGGAAAAATGGAGTTGGTCAGTGCAAGCACATCAGGAAAAGGGTTGAAGTGGCAAAGAGGTGGAATTGAGCAGCTAGGAGTCTTCAAGCAACCTCTAATCAGCACAGTTTGCTGCTTTCTGTAAATAACGTGTTTCCTTTGTGCCGCAGATGAGGATACTTTCACTCATCTCACTCTTTTCACAAACTCAATTCATGCCAAAGTGGTGGCATGTGCAGTACTTCAGCCCCTTTCTCATTCCCATAGGAGTGATCCCCACACCCCATGGATCCCCATGGGTTTTGAGGCAGTTATATCACCAGGAAGCTCATTGCAAGGCTGGTGTGTTTTTTCACCCCATTCCTACACTGCTGAGAAATGCCTGGGAAGGAGACACTTTCTGTTCTGTGGGAGGAGGCATGGCAAAACTTTCGCTTGATTTGGGTTTGGGTTTGTGCCTTGATGTGAAAAAGCCTGAAGTTTCTTTTACTACCTGTAACTGTGGTTCATTCTATCTAGAAGAATGATGCTGTCTGCACCTAATGGGTATATTACCTTTGATTTCTGTGTTTCCTTTTCTTTTTACTGTATATTTTGTTGCAAGATGAAAGTTTGAGCCCAAATGAATATAAGCATTGCAAGATATTCTTACTAGAATATGAACATTTTAGGTCCTGCTCCAGTGATAGTAGCTGGAGCTGGGGAAGGTAAATTGTGTAGATATTTAGGGACTTCAACATAATGTCTACGTGGGCAGAAGGAGCACAATGATCCATCTGAGACTGCCAGATGTACGTATTGGTCTATTTAAGGCTTCTTTCTCAGGGATCACTCCAAAATAGTCACAGTCCAGTCTCTTCAGTGTCTTCTTGCTGCAGTCAGCTGTGCCGAGAGAAACTGGGTCTTGTGCAGAGATTGGTGAAAGCAGCTCTCCTCACCATCACTGTGTGCAGAGTTCAGGGTAAATTCCCATCTCTATGTTCAGTAATGTCAGAACAGCAGATTTTGAAGTGGTGAAGGAGGGAATAAAGTAGTTAAATGCCATGATAAACAGTTAGAAGACAGATTTCAATCTGAAAGCCTTTAAGTTGCTTTTCTCTTTAATGTTTTTCATTATATATTATATATAATATATTTTTCTATCAAAAATACTTGACAATTGTGTGTTTATCTTCCCTTTCTGTTTTCAGGAGTCTGGTCCTTCATAGAATCATAGAATGGTTTGGGTTTCAAGGGATCTTTAAGGGTCATCTAGTCCAATGTACCTGCAGTGAGCAGGAACATCTTCAACTAGATCAGGTTGCTCAGAGCCTCATCCAACCTCACCTGGAATGTTCTAGGGATGGGGCATCTACCACCTCTCTGGGCAACCTGTGCCAGTGTTTCACCGCACTCATTGTAAAAAATTTCTTCCTTACATCTAGTCTAAACCTCCACTCTTTTAGGTTAAAAAGATTTCCCCTTGTCCTATTGCTTCAGCCCTGCTAAAAAGTCTGTCCCCATCTTTCTTATAAACCCCCTTTAAGTACTGAAAGGCTGCAATAAGGTCCCCCTCAGAGCATTCTCTTCTCCAGGCTGGACAACCCCAACTCTCTCAGCTTTTCTTCATAGGAGAGATGTTCCATCCCTCTGATCATTTTGTGGCCCTCCTCTGGACTCTCTCCAACAGGTCCACGTCTTTCTTTTGCTGAGTACTCCAGAACTGGAGGCAGTACTCCAGGTGAGGTATCACCAGAGCTGAGTAGAGGGGCAGAATCACCTCTCTCAACCTGCTGGCCATGCTTCTTTTGATGCAGCCCAGGATATGGTTGGCTTTCTGGGCTGTGAGTGGACATTGCTGGCTCATGTCCAGCTTCTCACTCATCAGTACCCCCAAGTCCTTCTCCACAGGGCTGCTCAGGTTTACATGGGCCTTCTTCTCAAGTTTGTCCATGTCCCTCTGGATGGCATCCCATCCCTCAGGCGTGTCAACCACACCACACAGCTTGGTGTCATCAGCAAACTTGCTGAGGGTGCCCTTGATCCCATTCTATGTCATTGATGAAGATATTAAACAGAACTGGTCCCAGTATGGACTCCCTAGGAAAACCACTTGTCACTGATCTCCATCTGTACATTGAGCTGTTGACCACTACCCAAACGTATCACCTTTCCTCCCTCCCCTTCTACTGGTCCCTCCTTGGTGGGATTCTTGCACCTTTTGTTCCTTCCCTGTCTTCTTCACCTTAAGATTTTCCTGTGTGTACTGCAGCTGTGGGTGCCAAGTTGAACCCACAATTCTCCAGTATATACAAACCAGCCCTTGAGGTTAGGGGCAGCTGTGGTGATCAGGACTTCAGGCACACCTTGGGACTGCAGTCTAGTGCTGGGAGCTGAGCTGCGCTGTTTGAAAAGTTATTTCACAACTGCTGCCAGAAGTTTTTGCTCCCCTAGGTCAGGGCTTCAGGCAAGCACAAAAATCTTTAAACAGTAAGTTTTTTCTGTGCTATTTCTGATTCCACGTGCTCTCAATTTCCCTGGAAATACTGTGAGAACATTCTCTTGTTGGGATAATTTGTTTCTTCCATTATGGTCCTGACTGTACTAAGTGCAGAGACTAAGCAAAATGAAAAACAATATGTCAGTGAATATTAAAGTCAGGGCAGTTTTGATCCTACAGTGTTGATTTCGCTCTTGGGTAAAGTTCTGCATCTCTTCAGTTTTGTTTGAGTGGATAGTCCATCAGTCCACGCAGCCATAGAGAAGTAATTCAGGTAGCACAAATCCAGATATTCTTTGCTTCTCTTGGCCACAACTGTTGCAGTATTAACCATAAGTAACAATTTGTTTATTCTTTGGGTGAAAAATCTGGAAAACAGAAGGAGTTTCTGTGGTTTTGCACAGGAAGAATTAGACATCGGCTTTCCTGCAGCTGCCCTTCATTGAACATGGTTTTGTGCTATTGGGTTGTTGGTAGAAACAGGTACATTGCATGAACTGCTCTGCTTCCAAGTTGGTATGCATAAGCACCATGAAGAACTTCAGCATTGTTGTTTCTTTGCTATAAGATGATCAGGAGAAAAATTGGCAGTAATTTTCTTAGTCAAAGGGAAGGAAGGCGAGCCTTGTGGGGATAAGCATTACTGGCATGGACATTTCACACATACTTTATGTCTTCACAGATGCTTTCCTTAGAATCAAGAGCAATAGAAAGGCTGTGGATGTGATACTCCACAAGTATTCACAAATGTTACTCCATGAACATCCACAATGTCATGCTCCACAAGAAGTGTAATACTTCTTCAAAGAATCTGGTATTAGCAGATTAATTACCAGTGTAACATTACTGCATTATTTTTTGTAGTGAACAGGAACCAAGAGAGAGGGAAAAAGAAGGACTTTCCGTACATTATCTTCAGTTTCTTAAACCCACTAACATGTAATTCTCAGCATGTAAAGATTGACAGTGCTTTCCAGGGTTCACTGTGACTGGTTACTAATAAAGGTATTTTCACAACTGAACCTGACAGTCTGTTAACTGGTTTTAAATGTGGGTGTTGATTGGATCCTGACACCTTTATTCCAGGTCAGCAGTCAACATAATTGAAGGGGATGAGAGCACTAATTGGAATGCAGAGCTTGTCATTCTTATATCACAATCTGGTCTTTAAAATTTAAGCCATGTTTTCATCTCTTTTCTGGTCTGCAACTGATTTGATTCCTCACTTGATCACTCTAGCTCTTGCTCTGAGGTCCTGGAGTTGAGTTTTACTCAGTAGGTCAGAGAGGAGAAGGGGGACAATATGAGATTTCCGTTTGGGCAATCAGGAGAGGAAATAGTTCGGATAAATCGCCCACCAACAAAGGCTCATTTTACTCCTGTCTCACAAATGGGAACTGCTGGGCAAGAAGGATGTGGCATTAACCACTTGGAGACTTGTTATGGGGGATGAGGACTACAAAACCTTGGAATACTTATGATTTAGATTTAATTTTCTTTTCAAGGGCTTCTTGTGTTGCAACTGCTTGTAGCTGATTATCCATAATCAAGACATTTCAAACAAAGCCATTAACAGTAATATTTCTACTCTCCCTCTGAAATTCTTCTTAAAGGTTTAAATCCTTTAACCAGATTGTCAGATTGACATTCATAAGAAGAATTGTTTTTACCATGTAAAATTGCTAGCATAAAAGAGACTAAGCATCATTAAGGATTGATTGAGTTCCTATTTTCTCCATTAAAGTATCGACTATTATTTTCAAATGAAGGATTTACCATAATGAAATCATTAGTGACTGTACACTTAGGGGTTTGTTGAGGTTTTTTTGACAGCACTCCTAGCTATTATAGGCAGGCAATCAGACTCTGCCTCTATAGCATGCATAGCAGTGACAACTTACCTTCTCCTTGTTGATAGGAGATGGAGAACGTGACCAGAAGTGAGCAGATGTCAGAACAATCATAGTTACCTGCAGTTCTTTTTTTTTAAGCTTATGGTCTAGTAGCTTTTTGGCCTTTTGCTTTGTTTTCTTTCTGTAATTGCTGACCTAGTTTTTTTCATGACTGAGTGTGCATTACAAAGGCAGCCTTGGGGGGTGATGTGATGAAGAGATGCAAGGTGAAATATCACATTACTGCCCAAGTAGGGAAAAATCAGTCCATGGTTAAGGTTTTTAGGACTTTAGCATTCAGTTCACAAGAATTTTTAAATATCGGAGAAACTGATGACAGTACTTATATATTTACAAGGGATTGGAGGTAGGGGAAATGGATCCCTGGAGGTGTCAAAGGTCTGATTGCTGTCAGTCTGCAGTTTTTAAGGAGAAGCTGGCTACGTGGTGAGGGCAAATCAAGCCTTCCCAGGTAACAGTGACAATCTCCAGAGACAGACTGCCCAACAAAAATATTTTTCTTCTGTCTCAAACCATTGATTATTCTTACAGACCGAATTAATCTTTCAGACTAATACATATGCATCAAACCAATGCATTGGTTTGACATTCAGTAGAAAACAAGTGTGTGAAGTTTGATAAGGTAATTTGATTACAGCCAAATAAAATACCAAGGTTTCAGTATCTTGCAATTGTGGATACTCTCAATAGGCAACTTTAAAAACCTCTGATTAGCGTTTTCTGGTGGAGTGGCTAGTCCTACCCACACGATGTGGGATCCAGCAACCACACAGTCCCTTTTCTCCATCTGCTGTACCATTTTGTCAGCTCCAGACTGCCAATTCAGTGTTGTGGCAGCAGGTAATGAACTAAAATCTGGACTAGGTGATGTTGAACATGCTACTTTAAAAGGTATTTCTGTTCTTGAAAATGCAATCTAAAGCAGCATCTGGGGCTCATTGTTTGATCAAGCAGAGCTTCAAGGTAAATCTCTTTAGTGTACTTTTTGATTACCAGTCCTGAAATCTCAGCATGGGATGAGGTTTGTTCATAAGCAACAGTAAAAAAAGTTCTGCTGAACAGACTGTATTATCCTTGGCACAAATTGACTGTTCTCTGCTATGATCAGTGGAGGTAGCCTCTTGTTACGATAACACATCTGAGGGCACCGGCCAACCCACTAGCTTCTGCATTTATTAGCAGATGCTAATTCATTTGTCTGCCAGGAGGGATGGAAGAGAATGCATCTCCTTTCCTTTCCTTGCTGAGCATCAAGAGGAACTACATGTACAAATGTTCCTCTCACAGAACAGTCGCCTGATCTGCCGTGTGGCCAGCGCCTGGGGCAGTTGCATGGTGCCTTCCTACTTACAGATATATCAGCTGCAGGTTGCTACCTCTCTGCTGCTGCCTGCTTCTGCTCTTTGAGGGTTTGGGGCATTTAATAGATGAGGGACACTGGAGCCAAAAGCTCAAAGTGAAGATTTGCTTGTGATAGTGAAAGTATGTCTTAATTCTCAGAAGATTTAATAGTTACCTGGGATTGTGTGCACCCTCTGTATTTTGTCTCACAGTTGTATGCAGAGTTTTCATGAAAGGGAACCAGGAGGGGGAAGAAGATTATAATGCCCAGATTTTGAGAGAGTGATGGTACAAAGGGTGGGATTGTGGAAATGGAACAGCTCTTTCAGATATAAAACATGATAAATTGCATCAGTGTAATGATGCTCAGCAGGGGCAAGTGAGTAGCAGAAAAGGAATGTAATTTCAATTATGCCATAAATTCAGTTTTGGCTGGCACAGACAGCTATCAGAGGGCAGACAGAATTTCCTGCCTAACCTTAATGAAATACAAGCACTCTGGTTTTAATTTGCAATTGGCATTTCTTCTTTGGTGCAGCAGAGGTTGGAAGACACCTTCCCCCTTTTTTTGGTATGAAGTATATTTGCCTGGAAGCATTCATCTGTTTGTATTATTCATTCCCTGCTTTTTTACGATGTAAATTTCCTGTGATGATCTCATGATGTTTACAGCGTTCCTTGCAATGGCATAAACAGAGATTGATGCCTTGTTTTCATATTTGGGTGTGGTAGGGAACAGCCACATGCAAACTGCTGCTCAGCCACATCCAGGGAGCCCTATCTAATGTCCTCTTGAGACTCGTTTCAGGCGCAAGGCAGATCCTCTGCTAATGCTGTCAAGCTTGAGGACTGTCTCTGCTGAGTTCCAGGGGGATTTAAACAGTAGTGGGGAAAGATAAATTAATAAAGAAGAAAGACCATGCTGAAAATAAATTTAAACTACTATTGATTACTATTACAGATACTACAAAGAAAACAGTCATTGAGAAAAAAATCAGGAATGTGCAGGGCTGTTTTGTATGTAAGAATTTCTAATAATCTTAAACAGACTTTTAGCCAATATAACTCATAGTTCTTTCATTCTCACAAAAATGAAAAGAAGGTATTTCAGAGTGTTTACTGACATTTAGTAATGTATTTGGGGCTATCAAAATGTTTTCAGTTGGAGATCCTCACTGTAATTCACAGAAGTTAATAAATTACATCATGGAGTTCTCTATGTGATTTACCCCAGGCTTACTGATGGGGAAAAGTGAGGCACGGGATTATTTAAAACATATACTAGTTTTTGTTGTCGTTGTTCCTGATCTCTGGAGTAGGGATAACCATTGGGCTTTGAAGCCCAACTGCTATACAATGAATTCTTATCCTTTAAGTGGAACTATGGTAGTTTGTCCAGGGATATGTTTGAAAGCAGCTTTATATTTTATTTTGGTTTTCAGATTAAAATTGTAATATATGTGTGTAGCTAAAGAATTTTTGCCCAGTTTGGGTATCCTTTCATTGACAGCACTCCAGATCACAGCTTTTAATAGCAATTTTTAAACCACCATCACTTCTCCTCAGTGTTTACTGCAGAAAAAGTGTTTCGGTTGCTGCTTACTTTGCTCCCCGAGTCCAAGGCAAAGTGACTTCTATACTGGCACAGGAAGGTTGCTGGAGGCAGAAGCTATTACAAAATAACTTGTTGGGTAGACAGTGTAAACAAGTCACCAGTCTGTGAAACTCACTGCTGCATGATTATCGCCAAAGGGCAAGGATTTAGGGAGACTCAAAGGAGATGAGGCATGCATCTGTATGAAGTGAGCAACCAGACCTGTCATATGAGTGCAAACATTACCACAAGTTTTAGGAATTAAGGCAACAATGGATTTAGGATTTAAGCGCACATCAAATTTGGAGATTTACCTGAGGTCCCATTAGTTTGAAGGGATTTCCTGCAGAAGCTGCTTTATTGAGCATCATCGGTGACCATCCTCAGCTTGTTACCCAAAGGGAGCGTGCAGGTGTCTCTCAGTCTGATATGCATAACCTTGCTAAAAATATACTCATTGAAGTGGAGAAGCTTCACAGCCCCAGATCCCTAATTGAAAGGGATTACATCTGAATCAGCCCTAGATTGAAATGCCAGTTTCATGTTTTTCCTTCATCTGAGCTGTTAGAAATCCTCATTCAAATGTCGAAAGTCCATTTCTATAATGTGTTTTGGCATCTCATTTTTTTAATTCTCAATACAGCTTCCAGACATGGTTCGCTTTTCTTAGTTGATGCTTATCTTCTCCTCAGGAACTTTAATTAAAAATAGTACATCCTAATAATGCAGTTGCTTGTGTAATTTTCTCTGGCAAAATAAATAAAAAGCTGTATCATCTTGCTGCTACTGAAGTATTTTTTTATATATAGAAAATGCTAGATTAACATCTAATCAGTAATTCAACTGAACCAAAGTCTTTATTTTTAATATTTTATCCCAATGGCGAATGAAGAAAAGATAATGTTACAGAATTTCTAGGAAGTCTGACAGTCCAGTTTTTAGCTGGTGCATGGCTTTAACAACGCTTTTTAGCAAAGTTTAGACTATCATTATGGGTGTATAAACTTAATCCTGAGTGTAGTAAAATAGGATTTAGTGCTGCTCTGCACCTTCCCAGCAGACCTGGGGTAAACAGGATTTGTGTGGGTAGGTATCTGAGAGGAGCAGCTGCATAATAGATCTACAGTCACCTGTGGAGCCTGTGGGCTGCAGCATCACAGGGTAATATGTGCTCTGGGTTTGTGCAGGGGAAGAGCTGTCACTCAGTGCCAGGCTCAGGCCAGCTTCCTTCTCCAGGACATGAAGGAATGGACATGGTGCAACAGTGCTCAGCACAGCCTGGTGGGCACCACTTTTTGTGCCAGGATTGGAGAAGCTGAATCTAGCAAGGGGTCAAGCTCCACACAGACATATGTGTAGTCCTTTACCTTGATCACTGAAACACGTTAAAAAGTGTCCTCCAAGTTTTTAAATCCTTTGGACAGGGATTATATAAAACCTGTTGGTCTCCTCTTTACATTTATCAGATCTGATGCAGGAAAAACAGGAGTAGTAAGTATGACTAATGCATAAGAGTTGTTCTCACATAGATGGGAAGTGGAAAGAAGGAGACAGGCCGAGTGCTGGGTGTACAGGTTGGTGGCACTACTGAGGAAGTGAGAAGAAGACAAGAACTAATCCCATGCCACCTCAGCACTACTTGGAAAATTCGACCCAGAAGATTGTGAGATTTTAGTACATCTTTATTAGGTATTGTGTTGAATTTCATAGTGTCCTGAGTCACTTGGGGAAGGGACTAGTGGTGGTTTTTCTTATCTTCCGTAGGGTAGAACTGATGGGCAGATACTATTAAAAGCTTTTTGTATGAGTTCAATAAATAAAGCAGTGTTTAACTGCTTTCCACAAAGTGCTGGTCTCTAGGCAGACCTTCACAGCAAACTCACCTTGCCTGATTTGTTCTTTTCCTCTCCTCAGAAATAGGTAACTTCATCAGCTGGTCCCTTGAATCACCTATCATTTTAATGTGTGTGGTTAATTTAAATACTCATCTATTTTACTACAATTTTAAAGAGTGCTACGTTGTCAACAAATTTATGTCTTTGAAACGTGGGCTCCCTATATGGTTGTTTCATTTGTGGATGTACACTTCATAGAATCATAGAATGGTTAGGGTTGGAAGGGACCTTAAAGATCATCTAGTTCCAACTCCACTGCCACGAGCAGGAACACCTTCTGCTCGACCAGGTTGCTCAAAGCCTCATCCAGCCTGGCCTTAAACACTTCCAGGGAGGGGGCATCTACAGCTTCTCTGGGCAACCTGTTCCAGTGTCTCAGCACCCTCACAGTAAAAAATCTCTTCCTTGTATCTAATCTAAATCTACCCTCTTCCAGTTTATAGCCATTATCCCTTGTTCTGTCACTACCTGCCCTTGTAAAAAGTCCCTCCCCAGCTTTCGTGTAGGCCCCTTCAGGAGCTAGAAAGCTGCTCTAATGTTTCCCCAGAGCCTTCTCTTCTCCAGGCTGAACAGCCCCAACTCTCTCAGCCTGTTCTTACAGGAGAGGTGCTCCAGCCCTCTGATCATCCTCGTGGACCTCCTCTGGACTCACTTCAGTAGGTCTTGAAATGAGTCTTATGGCTCTCTTTGTGGGTAGGCTTGATTTAGAAGTCCTTGCACATGTGAAAGTGTAGGCAATGTCATGGAGGATCTGGTAGTTGAAGGCTACCTGAGAAGGAAGTTTGTGCTTCCCATCACACCCCTCCCTCCTTTTGAATCAAGTCAGACAAAGGGGGATTAATCACTGGCTTGCAAAGAACCTTTTTAATCAGGTTAGTGGTGACATGTGATTTTGTTCTTCTTCAGGAATTTGTTACGCTTCATATGTCTACTTCTGACTCATGTTCATTGTGTTCAGCGGGAATTCAAGTGGTAGATGGAAAAGAAGATATGGGGAGGTCTTTACCAAAAAGGCGGAAAAACTGAAAGTTGGAACTTCCTTGGATGCTATTCCTTTGCACCAATATTCAAGGACAGGGAATAGCAGGGAATTACTGATATCAACCCCAAGGCTCTTTGACCCACTGCACAGCTTCTAGCTCTGCACAGAGAAATTATGCATGATCTCTAGGTGAATACTGAGATATATATTAGAGGCACACCGAAACTCCAGTGAGAACTGTCTGGAGCTGTTAACAAACTTTGCTTTCTGGCATTGCCATCCCTTAGACCTTTGCAAACACACAGAGTATTCATCTGAGGATGCAGAGATATGTGTTCCAGCAAATCTGTTATAGTATGCACTGGATGCTAAACAAGAAATTCTTGAACAACTGGAGGTGGGAGGTCTTCAACATTTTCCATCTTAAATGTTAATGTATGTAGCAGACAGAAGGAGTATTATATAAAAAGTTAACGCTTTCAGATTTTTCTGTTGCTGACCTATGGCAAGGAGGCCAGTATTTGCATTATTTCCATGGTATTTTTTCCATAAGGGTGGGGTGAAAGCAAAGAATAAAGAGATTTCAACTTGAAGCCATTTGTTGCTGTGAAAGTGTGGTTTAAAGTGAAAACCTTTTAAAAAGCAGAAGGGGGTGAAATCTAGATCTGGCAAGGAGGAAATATTTTTTTATTATAAATAAAACTTCTAATTAGAGATAGGTATGCCTGAGTTTTTCTGGAACACTTTTCTATCAGAGAGATCATTATAAAATGCTAGGTTTCACTACCTTGATTGCAAGGGTATTATTATCACTTTATGTGGCCCTAAAATATTTCAAATACTTCCCAGAAAAGGCAGACGACAGGTCCTCTGTCATAAAGACTCTACAATTTAAAAGTGAGGCTTACATTAACTGTTTTAACAGCAACAAATAGTTTTCTAAACCATTGACTGTAGTATAGCTGAAATTTTAGCAATGATAAGCCCTCTAATGTTTTCCTGAGACATGCAGTGGAGCATAAATATAATGTAAAAGAAGATTTATGCCGAGAAGACAAACTTGTTTCTGGGTACACACTGAAAGAGATTGTAATATAGTCTAACTCAAAGTTCCTGCACAGACTCAGACTGTGGGCAGGTCTCCTACGTATGTGTGAGTCGGGGGAATATATTGCCAACTGTGAAAAGGCGAGCAACGTTTGCAATCTCTCTTCTAGTTTTCTCCTGTAACGTGGCTGCAGCATTGTTCTCCCTAACAGACTCTCATTTTTAATTTAGCAATGATGAAGTAACTCTGTAAACCAAGAAGTTTCATGCTGACTTTCTGCACAGTGGCAATGAGATCTAAAAACCCCCTGGTTTCTATCTTTGATTCAGCTGCTTTTTTACATTCTGGTAGGGCTTGGTCCAGCTGTTTTCCAGAAAGTTGTGTGTATATCAAATATGTTAAGATCAGCAGCCGAGGTTTAGATAACTAATTGTGCTGTTTCCAGAATTCACTGCTAACTCAAGGAGGCCCTTGTCCCAAAAGAGCAGAAGCAAACAAATCCAAGCCAGAAGCACGTACCGAGTTTGTGAAAGCAGAAGGTGCGTTTTGCTTCGGCCATCTGAATAACACAGCGTGGAGGGTCATGGTGCTGCCTTTCCTTATGTGCCACAAGACATCACACTTGCTTGAAGGGAAAAACCTACTAAATGCTCTTGACTGGTGTAGACTCTCACTTGCCTCCAGAAGTCTCTCAGCTACTTGAGTCAGGGATTTACCAAGTTGTGATCGTATCTTGGTACGTCAGCTCTGTGATTTTAAGTCTGCTTCTCTTGATCCTGCCATGTTGCTGTTAAGGGTTGTACGTGCTGCTAACGTCCAGTCCTAGGGCACCTTTTGATAGCAGGGATGCCTCTGAGTAGCAATTGGGGGTCAATCACCATTAGTCAGTGTATACCGAGGTAAATAAAGCTCCTTAGGTTATGTCACCATTCATATTGGGCGCTCTGTATTGAAAGCTTAAATTCAGGCCAGAATGGGTAAAGTCCTTGTGATTCCTCATGTTGTGACCATATTGGTGAATTATGTGAAGAGACATTCAATTAGTCCCTTCAAGCTGCCTATCTTCTTAACCCACTGGAACAACTCTTGATTCACAGTCCCTTTATAAGCTGGCATTCATAACTTGAGGTGGTCTTGGAAGACAGTGTTGGGTTCCTGTCCAGAATGTCAGAAACTTCAGAATGGGATTTCCAGTTTTTGGAAATAGGTATGTGATTCCCATTCATCGTCTGCAATAGTGGCCTCAATCCTTTTTCTTTGAGTGAATTTTCATTCCTGGGAACTTATATAATGAGATCTTTTGCTCAGTGTGAGTGCAGAACAGGTAAGCCTATGTCCATTAATGCCCGTTAATGTCAAAATGAGATGCTTACATGTAATTGAACACAGATAGTAAAGACTGCAATGGATAACTAAAAGTATCAATGCTGTCTTATTCAGACCTATAACTAAAATATGCAGATACAGGGCATGTAGAACATACAGCCATAGTGCACTTTATGACATTATGGGCACATCCTTGGAGATATATAAGAAATGCCAAGTAGAAAAAGAAAATAAATGTAAGGGTTGTCTAGTGGCACCATTTCTCTCCCTAAACTTATTTTTCTGCGCACTGTAGGCAGGTGGATCTGCAAAATATGGTATTTCATCTTCGTAAAGTGACAAGCTGCTAACTGGATAGATTTTACACCATCCCCAAATTTGCTTCCCCCTGCATCCCATAATAAGCCCTGTGGCCCTTTAGGCAGTAGCTCCCACACTTTGCATGGCAGTCCAGGAAGAAAGTTTCTTCCCCTCAGGTCTTTGTGGGTTTCACTCCAGGGACAAGAGCTTAATCTTCTTTGATGGAGCACTCATCACGCTCTGATTTAATTGATCAGATTACTTAGGTTCCTTCACCTGTTGTTGTTCCTCTGATTCTCTCCAGGTCTTTATACTTATTGTGATAAAGCCTTTAGTCAGATAACCTTGCATCTTCATTTTTTGTTCTTTAATTTTTTTTTTCAGTTTTTTGAGGTGTAGCTTTTTTACAATAGCCTTGGTATTCCTGGGTCAGTCACTCTCAGATCAAATAAAATTAGCAATCTGGTGGTGGATGTCAGTGAGTAACTAGGCTGTCTTGAGTCATTGCCATCAATACCACTTGGGCTCATAATTTAGGAAAAAAAAAAAGAAAAACACATTTTTTAATATTCCCAGAAGGAACAACTTAGAATAGAGCTGCTGAGACATACTCTGGGTTATTGTGGCGGTATTAGGCCTTTATTCTCTTCTACTAGATTGTAAAACCAGAAATATATGTCCTGTTGTTTGATGAACACATGCCCTCGGAGGACTTGCTTTTCTTAGAGGAGCAGGAAAATCTACTCTATCTCTATCAGTTCGCTCTCAAAACTCGTCCATTTGCAAAAAGTGTAGCACCATGCTCTGGTTATTCCAGCATTGCTACTGCGTAAGTAGCGTATTTGTAGCTTACAGTATTGCAGCTGTTGATGCCTTCAGCTGCATTTTTGGTACTTAGAGAGACAATAATGAGGAAAAAATGTCTGTGTAGGAAGTACATTTTTCCAGATCTGTTCAGACTTAGTATGCAGTCGGAGCAATGAGGAACAGATGAATGCTAACAACATGTTTTTTGAAGTCCCTTTTTAGTGAAGCAGCTTTGCTTGGAGCAGTTGACTACAGTGCCCTTAGAGACATATGGACATACTCAAGGTGCTTTAGATAAACCACCAGATAAGCAAGAGTCACTTAAGCTTTACTCACCATCAGAAGAGAAGTCTGTGCCAGTTTGGTTGCTCATAGCAGTTCCTGTTTGGGTGTCTCCTGTTGCTTGATCAAAGGAAGATTTTGGTTATTGTTGACTTTATGCAGTGCTTTAGCACACTGTTTAGCACACTAGATAGCACGCTATACAAACTAGGGGTGACCAGCTTCTTCCTCTTAATACAGGGGTCTGATCCAGCTTCCTGGTATGTGGGACTGCACTCATTGAACATAGGTTATTAAAAGAGATATAGCTCTTTTACCACCTTGATTTGTACATTTTCACATTATTTAGTGCTGCTGTTGATCCCTGACTGTTGGTTTGCAGCCCAAAGATGTTAGGTTAGTACTAGCTCAGGGCTTGTTATGCCTCTTTTCATTGCATGTCATGGACATCTCAAAGGCTGATGGGAAAGGCATCAAGCTGAAGGCCAGACATAGCTATGAGCTGTACGTTCTTGTTAGACCTTCATGGCAGCAGGATGTGTCAGTCCTTTCTCTATAAATATCTCCTTTAACTCCATAAATCTGGTAAACTGAACTTCAGTTTAAGCATCAGAAAATGCCACTGCTGACAAAGCTCCTTTGCAAAGTGTTTATTTGGGATAAATGTTTGCCTCACCAAAGTCCAAACGTGAGTCCAAATGCAACGTTCTTCATTTACTACCTGGCATAAAGTCATGCACAAAGAAATACAGGCTCAGCTGAGATTAAAATGAGTACCAGAAACTAGTTGGAGAGATACTATCAAGTTCTACCTTCCCATCCAAGGAAACAGCCTTCCTTGACTTCATTTCTGAGCTCTGAGTTGGCCCATGCTTTATTTGAGACAACAAATCAAAGGGAGTGTGGATCCAAAAATAACCACTCACGTGTACTCAGACCTCATTTTACAATTCGGTATACTCCGGTTTTTTTTAATTTTGGAATATGCTCATTTGCTAGAAGTACCTAGGCATTGCCTAGCTGCTCAGATTTAGGATTGTAATGGCACTGCTCAAAAACAGGCAAAAAAGAATCTGAAAGGGCCACAAAACTTGATCTCTGAGGTCTGAAACTAGTCTGTAGCTGGTAAGACTAAGGAGGAGACTTCCTGGCTGAACAGATTTTCTCTGTTAACTTACCATCAGGCTTCTTACCCATTTCTCTGAAGCAGCTGGTGCTGTCTGTAGCAGAGACATGATACTGGAAGATGGATAGACAACTTGATTAATCTCTATGCTCTTCTTACATTTCTGCTAAAATGATGTTTGCATTTACAGGCATTCAAGGACAGTCTGCTGTCCTGAAATGGACCCATTCCTTTGAGAGACGTAAATTGAGTAAGGGAGAGAAGAGAGTCCATCCCATTTTGTATATTTATGATAAGCTTTTGCCGACAGTGAGACTTTCCTTTGTTTTTTCTGATTTGCATTCAGCATCTTTTTTCACTTGTGATGGAAGAATGATCCCATGTGAAGAATTCAATATTGGTCACTCATTTCACAGCTGTGGCCATGGTTTTCTTTCTTAATAATGAGTGTAATTATCACCGGCTAGGGTTGTTTGTGGTGGGACTTCACAGCTTGGATAGCTTGCACCTTTTTAATCTCATGGGCATGGTACATTTTTATTTTTACATTTGCTAAGATAGCTACAATTATCATGCTTTTTTAAAAAAATACTACAAGTACTAACATTAAAATTAGATTACATTACTTTAAAATAATAAGGTTATCAGCAGAAAAACTGATTGGGAAAAAGGAAATGTCAGAATAAATAGCCAGTTTTCACAAAGAAGAGAGACAGATGGTTCGCTCATTAGCAATAGACCCCTGAAATGCCCTCTCCTGCTTTTCCTTCATTCTGTAGCTGAGCACCCTACTGTTTGGTAGATCAGTGTCTGAAGAGCCGATTGCTGGTCTTTAGGAACTTTGAGTTGAATCCTATGATTGCACAGTATTCAGGGGAGCACAGACTGCGCTGGCCTCCTTCTGTTAGATGGGTGGGGATTAATCAATCATCTCTTGGGCAGAAAACCCCTGTGAATCCAGCAAGAGCTTCAGTGGCCCAGGCCAGCATGGAACTGATGTCAGACTTTGGTCCACAGATGAGAGGAAGAGTGTTTTGCTATTCTTGTGATGCAGAGATTACAGATGTTTGCAGAGAGCTAAGACTGAGCATTTCCCTACCAAATGATGCGATTGAATAACATGTTCTCTCACTTTTCCAGAAGTGCCTTGGAAGAACTGGTTGGACATGGAAAAGCAAGTTTAGCTTTGGACTAGATCAGCAGCAGCTGGGGCAGACTTTAGAGTAGCCTCATTAATTGTTGGTCAGGTTGTTACTTCCAGGTATAAATCTGATTTAAGTGTCTTACTGCCTCTTACTGCCAGACAGCTCTCACCACCGTCATGCTGCTCTCACCACTGACACAAGTCTCTGATTGCTGTTGCTTTTGTCACTAGGTTGACCTCACAACTAATCTCTTCTTGAGGAAGAATGAAGGGAAGGACTCTTTTGGGGAGTTGTTCTTACCCTTGCAACCTGTCCCCCTGGGATTCAAACCCTGCAGGCTCTTGTGAAGCCACTGGTAGCAACTAATAGAAGTGACTTGAAAAAAATTCCTCTGCCCGAAACACTTTATGGTCTCATGTCCAGAAGTGGAGGTCACCCAGGATGCACAGTGTTCTCAGGAGGAACGTGCTACTGTCCCCCCCAATGGTACGCCTGTTTCTCTGCATGAGTCTTCATACAAGCAGCAGCCCCTTCTACTGAACTCAACACACTTCTGTTTTTGAAGATCCCTTGTCTTTTGTCAGAGCTTGCAACAGGGAGATCTGAATGTCTCTGACTGCAGGACTGCAGCTGAGAAGCAGCTCCTCAGAGCCATAAACCTGGCTATTGTGTTTTGTGGGGAACTTCTTATCTCAACTGCATTTTTTACTTTTTCTCTTCTTTTTGATTTAATGTTTAACATTGAAGAAGATAACAGTATAGAATTACATAGGGGAGCAGAACTGCGCGCGCTGACCATAAAGGTGTAAAATCGGCATGTTCCCGGTTTGACAGATCTTTGAACCAACTTCATCTCTGTTGGCAGCAGCTGTATCATGTCTGGCTTATGCCAGGTTGCACATATTAACACCAATGCTGAATTTGCCTCATTTCCAGGATAGCTGCCATAACATGAAATGACATATGTGTTTTCAGTGTGAGGGAACATCAAAGGAAATCGAATAATAAATTATGGCTGCTATTTGTGTGACTGTGGAATCATCTTAGGTATATTTGTTTGCACTATCTGTCTGCTTTTTATGTTATGCCAAATTATGCACAGATTTTATCCCAGGATAATAGCTTTTCTAAATGCGCTGTAAGGTAATTACACAACGGCTATCAGATGATCTTTTAATTTCTATTGCCTGGGGATTAATCAAGTGACCTTAAACTATAGCTACTATTCTACATATAATATGCAGATCTTTTCTAACCCCAGATTTAAAGATTCACCCTTGCGAAGATTTAATCCTTGCAACAATCCTTTGGGGTACGTACGTGAGAAAACTGCAGTTCAGAAATTAGGTGATACAAAAATTTGTGTTAAACTAGAATTCAGCATTCTTCTTTACCACATCCTTGCTTGCATCTGCTGCTTTGGTTGTCTGTCTGTGTGCAGTAGAAATAGAGCTGTAGAGAAATCAAAATCATGACCTCTCTTGCAGAATAATCTGCTTGTTCTGCTCTGAAGTGGGGGTTGGTCTCAGGACATTTTTCTTCCTTTTTCTGTGAGTCTGCCTGGCCTTTGCAGCTGAACTTTTGGACTCTGCTGACTGTGCAGCCTCCTCAAGGCTCTGCAAGACAGTCTACATATTTCAGGGGTTATTTGCATAATAAATATCCAATTATAGGGAAAAAGAGAAAAATCAATATTTCTTTTCTTCATTTATCAACTTTTTACAACTGTGCACAAAGACCCAGGCACATGTGCACAAACATCCAAGAGTAATGAGGTTTAAAACTCATGGTTTGGAGAAATTTGCATCAGCAGTGTGGGCACTGGGCCACTTTGTTGCCAGTTATCTCTTTTTGTTTGGGGTCCTGCAATGTGCAGCTCATGCGTCATGTGGGAGAGGACAAAGAGACTTCAATGGAGTCTGAAATGTCAGCTAATCTCTCTGTGGTGACACACTGACAGATAGGAAAGCAACAGTAGGATCATAAGGAAACAGAATTGTAAAATTAAAAAATTTCCAGAAGAGCTGAAAATACTAGCTTATCTCTAGTCTGGGAGCAGCCATCTGACAGTATACTACCAAACTAGTACCCTAAGAAACACCTCAACACTGCAGGATTTTCTACATTAAGGTTATTCTGTTTTCATTTTTAAAAGACTGAAATAGCCAAGTAAAAATGAAAGAACTAGTGATGATGTTATAAACTGTAACCCCTTAGGTAACATTATTGCATTGTTGTACCAAGAATATTGATTCAGAAAAGGACTGGTTGGTTTTTAGGTTCTGTTTTCATGATCAGTGCTTGAGAAAAAAAGGCTTTTCAATCAAAAGATTTGAACAGAAACATTCAGACTATAAAAGCCTTATATGTATTTGCATTCATTGTTAAAATCCAACCAAAAGGAAAATACTGCTTCTGCAGATTATTTGCGCATTAGACCCCGTGTAGTTTCATGCTGTGAATTACATCAGGAGTGCTGTTCTGCACTGGGAAAGTGTTAATGCAACGGCAGCAGCGGGAACATCGCTCCCTCCATGCAGCCCGCAGGGACACCTGGCATTGCTTCCAAACTGCGACACTTCTATGTATGAAAGCATTATTATTCTTAGGAAAGAAATCAGAGTCCCCTGGCTTCTATAGACAATACTATTTCCAGACAAACTTGGGAGGAAGAGCAGTTGGTTCAGAGGAAAGCTTGTCAAATCTGCTTTTTAAAGCATTTAGTAGAAGTACGATCATCTGTAGCCCAGAGTATTTTCAACAGACTATTTGCAGACAGTAATTGCAGAATTTTAAAAGTCTTTTCCATTCCCTCAGCTCTTACCCTGGGCTCAGCTCTTTAGTGTTGGCCAGCCAGTATCCTTCCATTGCTCGTTTATTGTATGACTGAATATTTCATTTTCTTAATGAGGATGCCTAGCATTCCTTGTGAGAACTGTACAGTCCTACATGTGAGTTTGCAGGGAGGCTTGCTGGTTAAATTCTCGTTTATTAGGAAAAGCCACATAGAAGTTAGAGGACAGACAAAAGAAAGAGGTGCCTAAAGAGAAGAAAAGCAGGGCCAGAGCAGAGTGTGTCATTCAGAGGAGCCGTGTGAAATCTGACAAGTGTGCATAAACATTGGCCCTGCCCATAATAGGGCTGTGATTCTGCAGTTCATACTGAAGTGAGGTCAGTGAGATGCCTGGCATGACTAATAATGAACCACTCAACAGTACATGCAGCACAACTTTGGAGCCTCAATAGCTGCAAATACTATAGAGTCACTTTGATCTGTAGAAATAAAAATGGTTATTGAATTTTGATTGTTGGGTTGGAGTTTTTTTACTTTTTTATTATTATTTTTGTCTTATTTGAGAGTAGAGAACTTTTTATTTTATGTCTCAGTAGTGCTGAATGGTGTTCAAAAAATTTTATTTTTAAAGAGAATCCCTGCTGAATCATTTGGAAGGAACATAAAGCTACTTATTTTTTCTTGCACTATCTACGAGTCACTGCTGGAATCATAGCAACAAGTGATACAGAGCATATGTAATGCTGTACAGGAGCCCAGTAGCAGAAAGCGAGGTTAAAAAAAAGAAATACCTTCTTTAGGCACCAGTCAGGATCAATCATTTGCTATTCCTAAAGTGTGAGTAGTTTTATTATCTGAAAAGTGGGAGGAGAGTTCAGATAAGTATATACCTTCTAATGAAATTGATAATTTGTGCCTCTTAGAATTTAAGGTTGCAACAAGCTTTCACTTTAGTTTTTGTTAAAAAGGTAGACTGTTTGGCTAAAGCCTGCCATTTTTATGTTGACAGTTAGGGAAATGAATAGGCAAAATCTGAAGAGGATTCATCCAAATGAGTTTCAGTTCCAAGTCATTAAAAATAATTATCTCAGAGTTTTATTTTGCTTAGCTCTAGATCTACTTTTGTTTCAAGTTTCTTAGTCTCTTTCTGGGGCACAAACAGCTTTCTCCAGTTTTCCCATGTAAATGAAAATGTGTTAGAAATTCATACTTCAGTTATATGCAAAATAAAGAGAAAATAATGAAGCCAGATTTGGAAATTGGATGTCATTCAGGGCATTTGGAGTGGCCAGGAAGAGCTTTTCTGGTGCTGACACTGGTGACCCAAGTCGCATGGGGACATGTGTGTGTGTGTATGGGAGGGGGATGGCACTGCGCGCCTGGCTGCAGTGGTGCTGGTTGGTGGAGAAAGAGTACGGAAAGGTGCGTGCTCGCGTGTGCGCACATCTGTGTGCGAGAGCACGTGAGCACATGGGGTGAAGGTTTCTAAGTTTCATTGACCTCCTTTTTTTTAGACTTTTTTAACTTTGTGTCCTTTTAGTGAATTTGCAGATGCAAGCAAGTGTTGAACAGTCAATATATTTCAGGCTATTTGGGTATGCTGCAAACTTTTGCCTGATCTTTTTGGACGGGTGTTTTCCAAAGAGACACTGTGCATCTCTGAGGGCTTTCAGTCCTTGCTCAGCTATCCCAGCATGTGGGGTCTGACCCACCCCTCTGCGTAGTGACTTGTGCCGAATGCACACCATGGGGTACTCTAAAAAAAAAAAAGTCTCATTTTACACGTGTGAGAGTCCTTTGGTTGTAAGGACAAGGGCACTGCATCTCCTGCTTTGCATTTAGAGGCAAAACACTGCATGAGATGGGGGAGAAACAGTGCTTGGAGAGGGAGACCTGAGCTTTGCCACGCTTTAGATATTTATTGGGAGAAAAAGTGGGTGCTTCTCTGCTTCTGTTTATGCAGAGCCTGCCTTGGTGCTCTCTTCAGGGCTTCTGGGAGTCTGGCAAGGTAGAGCAGTGAGGAAAGGAAAAACAAGGGTTTGAAGTGACGTCTGGGTTGAGACTGGCTGCTAATTGCCTGTGGTTTTATTCACTCTCTACTTCCCAGTGTTTTAGGTGTCAAGACTGCCAGGGTCTTAGAAATTAGCTGCCAAAAAGGGTCTGGGGACTTCAGGCTTCTCAAACAAACCAGAAGAAAAGCACACTGAGATTTCTAAGAACAGAGTAGAAATGCATATTTTGTTGAGGTCTTCCATAAAAACTGTGATCACATGAATTTTTCATTTCTAATCAGGAGCTGCATTAGTAGATCAGTCCCATACGCAGTTTGATTCCCCTTCATTGGTTGGTGGGCAGAGCGTGCACCCAGGTAACAACTGGAGCACACCTGCTTTAGGACCACTGGGAATTCAGATTGTGCAGTTATTTTGCTACTAAGGCAGCCATTCATGCTCTTGCTTTAAGCATTGACACTGCAACACCCTTTGAGACAGGGTGGGCCCTCAGCTAAGAAACAGTTTACCTGTGAGGAGCTGCTTTTTTCAGGTAGCTGAGGATGCAGAAAGAAAGAGTGAGCAATGAATTAAATGGTAGAGAGAAACTGTTTTAATGTTTTGATTAGAAAAATGAAAAGTGCATTACTTTCCTCATTATAATACTTTCTGTCATCTGAGAAATAATGATCTAAAAAAAATGGTGAGTCTCTGGCAGTCCCTTCACTGGGCTGTCATTATTCACTCTAATGCATACATATTATTCATAGTCATTAATCTTCTACACCCAGGCTGGGATAAAGCCTGTTCTGCTGTTAGTTGCCATGTTTCAGGTCAAAAGCTCATCCACTGATGTGGCTCAAACATTTCCATTTTGTTATTGCCAGGAGAGTAACAGCCTTTTGGGAACCCTTGTCCTGATCAGTGGTAGAGAAGGAATATTTAGCTAGAAGGTTTGAGGTATTTCCTTTTTCTTTCCTTTTTTGTTTTGCTTTGCAGGTGGGTAGAAAGAGGCAAAGGTTTATCAGGTCCCCTAACAAATCTGCACTTGCTATTTCTTCAGGCTTCACAAAATAATCCTAGATTTGTATTCTTGCCTATCAGACTCAGTATGGCTTCAGGACATGACCTGATCACGTTCTTTCATCAGACATCCCTGCTGCCTTACTTTTAATCACAGCAGAAAAACACTAGTTGTGGATTAGTGACCATTAGATACCTCTCTGCAACAACTGCTGTATGCTGTCCAGTCTCCTCCAAACTTCAGTTTCAGAGAAGACAAGAGCCCTACACTGTCTGAAGCCCTAGTCCAGACCTCACTGAAAATGTGAGTGTAATTTTTTTAAAAAATAATTTAAAAGTGGAGATTGATGTGATTTTAGCACAGAATTATATTCCATGGTGTTATCTGATATTTAGCCATTTGTATATGGTTAAATCTCTGTACTTTATATGCTGATCTATAGTAAAAAAAAAAGTGCCTCTTTTTCTTTTTTGTCAAGAAGTACATTTAAAAGGTACTTCCCCATAATATTTTCCCAGCCTGCAGTCCCCAGCAGAAGCACACCATTGCTGCTTTGCTCTTCCTGAGTGCTTTGCAAAGCTTTCCACATATGAAGAGGTTCTTTGGAGTAGGCAAATTAAATACACAACACATGAGGATCTTCCTGCTCTAAGGTACTTTGATATGAGAAATACTCAGTGATTAGAAGGACTTTGGAATTACTGTCTAAAAATTATTTTTCAAAAGCTGATTCTCAAATCACCTTCAGACACCTCTTTAACCAGGCAGCAGCATCAACAAGCTGTGCAAATGGGATTAGTAAACTCTTCCCTGTAATTGGTGTGTTTTAGGGCATGGTTGCAACTGGGGATGCACTGGCAACAGCTTTCAGGGACTTGTGAAGTTGACAGTGCTGCTCACCTTTTTCATATTCCATTCTGTATTTGAGATTAGATGTGCAGAAGCACAATCCAGAGAGCTGGAGTGGGATTTTGCCACTTTGTTGATGAACTGTATATATTCGCAGCAAAAGACTGAGATTATACATTTTACAGCAGATGTGTAAAAGTACAAAGAAAAGAGTATTATTTTGTAGCCTTTGAGAGAAAGCCATCAAACCCAAGTGCTGTCAGTCATCATTTGTTATCATAATAATTACCATAATTAAAAAATGTATACAACGTGATGAGGGTTACAAATTCAGCTACTTGAAAGGTTAGGAAATGGTAGAAGAGAAGTTTCCCAAGCAACTAATGCAGTGTAGACACAGTCCATTCCTACTTGCTGCCTCGGCTCAGGGCTGGTCATGGCTGTGGTGACTGGAGGGTACAAGGTTTCTTTTGCAGAAGAAGCTCCTGAAATCCAGCCCTAGCTGTGTGCCTGCAGCTCATCCCACACAGGGGAATGGAAATGCTGGGTGTTACTGAGCATAATAATTGTTTTTTGTTTTTTTTTTTTAAGTGCATCTGTATTGCCATTTAGGCTTCTACAACTACCTGAAAGGAGGTTGTAGCAAGGTGGGTGTTGGTCTCTTCTCCCAAGTAACAAGTGATAGGACAAGAGGAAATGTCCTCAAGTTGCAACAGGGGAGGTTAAATTGGATATTAGGAAAAATTTCTTAACTGAGAGGGCTGTCAAGTATTGGAACAGGCTGCCCAGGGATGTGGTTGAGTCACCGTCTCTGGAGGTATTTAAAAGACTTGTAGTTGTGGTGCTTAGGGACATGGTTCAATGGTAAACTTGGCTGTGTTAGGTCTGTGGTTGGACTCGATGGTCTTAAGGGTCTTTTCCAACCTAAATGATTCTATGATTTTTGTGCTTGGTTAGCCATTAACAAGAGAGGCAGAGAGGAGGACCGTGGGATAAGTTCTCAGAGATGAGATCTCCTCCCCTGGAGTACTTAAAGCGCAGACTAAACTGTCAAAAGGAGTGATGAAAGTTGGAAGTTATGAATTAGACTAAAAAAAAAGTGAGAATAATATACACCAAGGAAGAAAAAGACCATCTCTGAGCAAAGATGTCCTAATCATTTTTTTTTATGTTTAATTCATATAACAACATAAGAGGTGATGATCCAAGTCCCTTAGTCTTGTATCCTAAAATCAATACATTGCTTGAATAAAGCAATTGCCTTGGGTTATTACTATTGGAGTAGTTTGGACTGGTGAAATTCATCCTTTTGCTGTTTTAAGGGAATATAAATGGGCCACCCTCTTTCTCTCTTCTGTTTTGGGAAAATAGATAAAACATTGTGCTTCATAAGCAAATCTGCATCCAAGCAAAGTGCAGCAGTTAGGCCCTGAATAGGACGGTTGTAGAGAGGTAAATACCAACGAAGTTGAAGCTGCAAATTCCTCCTTTGGGCAGGTGCTGAGCGTTGTTGTCTTCTTAGAAATCAGCACCCCAGGGCACCGAGCCATTTCAGTGGGGAAGCTCGGGGTGGTCAGCTTCTGCACCGAGGGACGGGAAAGCCATTTGTCCTTCCCAGAAGCTACAGAGCAGACCAAGAAGTGTTGTCTCACCCGCACTTTCACCCATCTCCCTAGGACCTGCTTTCAGAGGTCTAAGAGCATGAAGACCCTGTCCCAGATCTCCTTTCCCACGTAAGACCCAGTAATGCACAATATGACTTTCATTTGTTTCTTTGGTCCTCAGGGTTGGAGCATCCCTCTCTGTGTCCAGAGACGGGGATCATGAAACTCATCAGGGAGCTGAGGCAGCTTGTTTAGGCTTCAGAGCAGTGGTGCTTCTGCACACCTACAGAGTCACCCCAGCTCCCTGCAAGCAGTGGGAACAGGTTCCCAGACAACCACAGCCCAGCCCCAGGAGCAGACAAAATGGTTAAGGGTAACCCAGATACCCACCTAGATCAGAGTATCCTCAGAAATATGCTTCACACTGGAATAATTTGCTGATAATGTCCATGGTCACCTTTGTAATTTTTTTTTTGCATTTTGAATTTTAGTGTTTAAAGCACTGTGTTCCCACTTGAACTTGTCATGCTCCTTTCCAAACATATCTTTGTGGAGCTATATCCATCATGTAGAGTTTTTCATCTGGTATTCACAAGGTTGCTACTGACACATCTTTACAGACTGGTTTTACTAAAGAAATGCAGCTTTTGCAATTAAACTCACTCCAAAAATTTCTTTCCCTCCCGGCCATTTCCAGCTGCAGTTGGGCTCATAGGTAGCCTAGCACTTTTCTCCCATGAGAGTAGCTCTTGCCCCACAGAATGTGTTGGGAGAGTGGGTGGATGTTGCACTGCTGCTCCTGGAGCATCATGTGCCACAGCTTACCAATGGACTGGTGTGTTTGCAGGAGCTACATCCCCTTCTTGTCACCTGTGCCTGCCTTGGTCCAGGCTTCACCATTTCTTGATTACAAGAGCTATGCTCTGGCTTGAATTTCATTCCTATAATTGATGACCTTGTTGGTTGTAGCAGAACTAACTTTATTTGTGTGACTAACTGTGACTCCCATGGCTTGCTGAATATGGATGTCTCGGCGGTCACCCATCACCTGCTGGTAAATGATTGTGTGCATTGAATGACGTATAGGATAGTGCATCACAGGTAGCAGCTATCTGAGGTTCAAAAATGTCACCAGCTACCAAAGTGTAAATTTGCTGTCTTTTTGCTCTATTTTCCTAAACCCCTTTTTCAGAGTGCAGTGTCCTTAAAATTGTGAAATAATAGATGTGCAACTGAGGATTACAAAGACTATCTGGAACATGTTCGTTGGGGATCATTGCAGTTGGCCTTTAATCTCTCTGCTTCTTTAGAATGTCATTTAATACTTTATAGAAATAGCAAGTTGCTCTAATCCAGGGGAGATTGAATATGCTTGTACTTATAGTTGTCTGCTCAAGGAAAATTTTTCTTTCCATCCCTAAAGCAAAAAACAGTCCTGTGGCTGTTGATCTATTAGTGCAGAAAGTGCAGATGTTGTACAGATCTGAATATCTTTCTCTGCAAAAAGACTTCCAAAAATATATTTTTTTTAGATTCCATGAGATTTGCTCTTTACACCTATACTTTGAACACTACAGAGATTGTAGAGTGGTGTGTTTTCTCCTTCTTCTGGTGCCATAAATTGCTGCAGTAACCTCTGGACCTAGTATGAGCTTGGGGCTTTACTAAACTCCCCTCATCTCCTTTACCGACACCAAATCATGTTTTGTCCCATTGCTGTCAAACTCTACAGTTTGTTTCTCCAGTGTGCTGAAGGCTGTCCTGATACTGGGACCACCAGTTATGTAGCATTGCTCTCTGAATGCTCTTTGTGGCAGAAAATGGGTGAGCTCTATCTCTGCAATTGGAGAACAGGTATCTGTCCCTGTGCATATACTGCCTTCTTAGTCTTTTTCTGAGAAAAAATCAAAACAAAACAAAAAACTCAAACATGTATGCCTACAATAGATCACCTGTGCTACAGAAAGTGCCAGGCTGGATGGGCATTGATCAGCAGTAAATGCTCTCATATTATCTTCCTTTGGGAATGTAAACCCCTCATCCCCTTTCTGAGCACTACCTGGTCGATGCTGCCAGTCCTGCCTGCCGGTTTGCGAGGGATGTGTGGCTGTGGTTTCCTCCTCTGGTGCAGGGGCTGGAAGGGAGGTGATGCCACGGCAGAGGGTCAGCAAGTGTGCCTGCCATGTGGGGGTTAAGGGATGGGCACAGCATGGGGAACTCACATGTAACAGCTGCACAAGCAGAGGGGTGACAAGGTGTGGAGGGACGTGTTTGCTCCCAGCACATCAGCATCACAGCAGTGGTATAGCAGGAGAGGGAGAAGCAGCACCGTCTGCAGCATTTTACCTGGCTTCTTTCTGGTTTTCTTCATCTGAAATGGCATGGAAAATATGCAAGAAAGTCTGGTCACAGTGTGTTATATTTTCAGTATATATTGGGACACATGTAAATGTAATTTGGATATGTTATGTCTTAACAAAATAGAACAGACGGAGACTTTTAAAATACATTTTAATGGATTTAAGAAGTATTAAGAAAAGTATTTGGGCAGAAGCACTGCCTAAGAAGGTGATCTACCAGTTAGAGTTTAGTATTTCAGTTGTCTGTTGCAAGATTTAATTTATTATATTAATGACAGTTGTTACATCACTGGGCCATAATTGTTTACCAGTTATTATTACAATGATTATTAGGTTATTATCATATTAGTAAACACGATTACACTGGTTTCAAGTCCTCTTGTAAGCCTCCACTGACCAAATACTAAGTGAAATTGTGAGTTGTGAGCTGAGCCAGCCCAGCTATCTCCCATCTGCCCGAGAGCTGCCGTCTCACCTTCCTGGGCTCCAGACAGTGAGTGCAGCCCTGCTGCTACCCTCCCCACAACACAGTCCCAGACCTGTCACACCAAATTATTTGTAAACACCAAGCCAGCTTATATCATGACAGCATCAGTCCACATGCAAAGGGCACTGGGAAGCCGTGAGAGACAGCCGGTGCCATGTGTTAGTAGTGAGGAGCAAAAGAAAGAGGCTCCTCCAAAGCCCCTATTCATAAGCTTAGCACAATAGAGTAATGCAGCATTAGGGAAATTTAACCTGATGCTGAAAGCTAGTGTGCTTTGCTGCTTTTTTACTCAAGGGATGGCTTTTATCCTGAACTGTAACGCTTATGATATTTCAGACATGGTTTGCTTTGCTAGGTCATGTGAATGATGAATATCGCAGTATTTAGAGGTTTCTAGTAAATGGAACACACAAGGGAATGAATGTAGATATAGATCACTTGCGTCAAACCCAGCTTTATCAGGGCTTGGTGAGATATCTTTTTCAAGGGCCTACAGCAATTGAAAAGCAATTAGAATTTCATTGTATTTTCCAGTTCCATTAACCATCCTGTAGAAACATATGAGAGTCAATGTGGAAAAAGCTGCCACCGTTACTTTCACTGTGCAGCCCTTGTAACACAGAAGCATGGGATGGCAGCAAAGCAAAACTTCAGTTGGATACTTGGAATTTGGAGACACTTCAGGCCTTAAGAAAGAATGAAAAGCCACCCTGTCCTACCATTACAAAAAAAGGGATGTTGCTGTAGAAATGGAATATGCTTCCTTTTCACCAAATGGGCAGGTAACGATACCAGGAAGGAGATTTCAGAAAGCTGCAGTGTGATAGCTAAAGCTACCCCTCCTAAAGAAACAGGTCCTGGTCATCTTCTTTCACTGCTGCATTTGTTAGAAAAGTGTATTCATTAGTGGTTTCAGAGTGACAGAGCTGTGCACAAAGGGTTTTTTCTTTACCAGACTGGGCAAGTGGGGGCAGCTCTGAAGCAGTGAGATGAAGGGGAATCATCCACCCCCCTCAATGTCAGGGTCTGGCAAGTCTAAATCTGCAAAGTTTAGAAGAAGACTGCCTGCAGTGGCCAGTGGAGCTGGATTTGTGCGGAGGGGTGCTTCCGGAGAAGGAGCGCAGAGATCCCCTGCTTTTTTCATCCTCTGCCATAATCTTCCCATGTGGTCCTGCACAGTGTCTGGAAAATGCTTGCAGTGAGGCGTTCCTGAGCAGTGATTAGCGATGCAGTTAACAAATACTGATTTACATCACTTGGGGATAAATCTACCTTCTGACCATCTGTTACAAGTGGATCTGGTTTTCTTCTGATTCACATTCATGACAAGCAGAATTATCTTCATTTAAATCACTGATGTTTCTTGGAGAGTAACTGCTATGGAAGAGTTGGTCCATTGGCAAGATCTGTCAATGACTCACGTACTGTGGGGCAGAGATTATGTCTATCTGGATGTTTTGTTCGTTCTTGAACATGAAGGGCCTCAACAGCTAGCAAGACGTTAGCTCTTATGAAACACCAATGTGCAACTCGGAAGCTGTTAGCCTTGCAGATACCGGTAATATGAAAGCAGGCTGCTTCGCCTACTGCTGTATTTAGAGCAAGTGGATTTGGTCACTCGTGCATTTATTTTTTCTTTTAAAGTACCGTCAGATCTCTCACAGGCAGTAATTTCTAATGAATGCAAGTGAAAATCATGATTATACATTTCAAAGCAATTGGTAGCAAGCCATCGTTGCACATGGAACATTATTTATGCAGCTCATAAGCCCCAGTGATGCTTGTGCATAATTCCTCACACATCACAGTGATAGAAATTGCCTTCAGGGACGGACTTTCCAAGCCAGCCTCTCTGTTTTTAAGTTGCAGACGTCACTTCAATGGCTGACTACTTGATTTTGCAGGTTCAGTTTGATGCACATATGATGCCCACGCTTGCCTGTGTATATGCCAGACTGCACCCAAAGTGACTGGCAGCTCATAGGGACTCTTGGTTCTGTCTTACTATCTGAGTCCTTCTCTACTGCTGCCTTTCACAACTCTATTCCTATCCTACTCAGCACTTGCCTCAGTATGAAAACTTGGGTCATATAATGTGTTTACATGTATGACTGCTCTTAACTCAAACTTTATTTCCATGTCTTGAACAACCTCTAATTCCAGTGCATTGACTCCTGCTCATTGTTCCCCATGTGAGTAGTCTCGCTGTCACTGCTCAGTTTGCAGGACTTTTCTTGGACCTGTTAAAAATGGAATTCACTGGAAGACACAAATTATCTCTTCCTGTCTGTGCTAGGCTCCTAGGGAAAGTGAAAATAATTGTCTCTTCCTGCTGTTAATACTGTAGTTGCTACATCCAATAGTCTTTTGGGAAGTTTAACTTTTAAAACATTGGGCAATTTATTACCCCAATATATTAATTCTCCTTGGTAGCTGAGAGGTATGGAGACAAACTACAGTAAAACTGTGAAGGTAGAAAATGTCCAGTGAGTAACCTCTTTCCTAAGAGACTATGCTAACTAAAGGACCAACAAAATCTTGTTTAACTATTATTGAAAGACATTTTGGTAGATGGCCAATCCTTGTTGGCTTCTTGAGTATAGAAATGTTCCTTCTAGCATTAATTGATATCAGCTTCTGATGCCGATCTCCTGTACCTCAAAGAGAAGTGCTCCTTTATTGCAACATTTTACATTTTAAATCATTTGAGCTTGTAGCGTGTTCCACCTACTTCTTTTTGCAGCGGCACTCTCTGCCCTTAGTCCTACTGAACTATCAGCTATATTGGTTGGTGTTTCATACACACGTGCAGCCTGGTCCCATAGTAGTGACATGAAGATCTTTCCTAGCTCTCATACAGGGCTTAGGGGGTTTTGGCCAGACAGTCCCTTGTAGCCATGCCTGTGTTTCTAGTACTCCACTGACACGTGGGAGGGAGGTTTCTCCCTTTAATCCACTGTTAGCCCCCAGAGGTAAATATCCCATTCTTTTTCTTATGCTGAGGACAGACTCAGCCTAAGGATGAGTCTCAGAATTATGGAAATAGAAAGCAATATCTCAGCCAAACATTGATCAGAAGGTACGCAAACCAAACAGGACAGTGTGAAAATGCTTAAAGCGAGGCCCCCATCTAGGGCAATATATTACAAACTTGTTAGTCTGGATCTGTGAAATCCATTTTTCCAGTGAGGAGTGGAGCTTCAAAGCCAGACTGCTACTTGCCTGTTTCTCAATGTGTCATCCATGTCTCCTACCTAAATTTTAATTCCTTTCCCCTTACTTTCCAAGTATTATCATGTACCAGTACTTCCAAGTATTATAATGTACAACAGGCCAAAGGCTTTATTACTTTCTCTTGCACAGTGTAACCCATGTGTTTTTATCCACTAGCTTCTCAAGTTGGATGTGTCTAAGAGTAACCTTTTGCTTATAGGTAAAAGCAAGAGGTTTTTAGTATTTGACACAAGATTTTGCATTTCTAGCATGCTTGGTAGCTGTTTGCTACAGTCATGCATTGAGGCCTCTACAGAAACTGGTAGATTCTAAGAACTTAACAAATCACAGAATCACAGAATTACCTAGATTGGAAAAGACCTTTAAGATCATCAAGTCCAATCACTAACCTAACACTGACAAGTCCCCCTCTAAACCATGTCCCTCAGCACTACGTCTACATGACTCAAATACCTCCAGGGATGGGGAACCCACCACTGCCCTGGGCAACCCATTCCAATGCCTGAGAACCCTTTCAGTAAAGAAGTTCTTCCTAATATCAAATTTAAACTTCCCTTGGTGCGACTTGAGCCCATTTCATCTTGTCCTATCGCTTGTTACTTGGTTGAATAGACCGACCCCCACCTCTCTACACCCTCCTTTCAGGTAGTTGTAGACAGTGATAAAGTCTCCCCTCAGCCTCCTTTTCTCCAGGCTAAACAACCCCAGTTCTCTCTGCCGCTCTCATAAAACAGTGTGCACAGTAACCAGACAACATCCTCTTGCTCAAGCTACTCTTCTTGAAGTCACACAGAAGAGCAGTGAGTGTGAGGACCAGGGCAATGCCCCATATCTCTTCAGCCATAGTGACCTGTCTTGCGTACTGGGGCATGATGCTGCTGACTAGTGACTGCTTTCAGTTACGTATCTGTTTCCAGAATAACACCACATTTAAACAAAAAAGATGAACTGTTTATCCTGGCTAAGCTTGTGTAACAGGTTTTCATATAATGTTTTTAGTGTTTAAAGTCTTTTTTCATTAAACTGTTTCAGTATCAAAAAAACTCCATTTTTCTTACTCAGCTTCATTAGTTATAGGAAATCACTAGATTAAAGTAGAGAGCAGATTAACAGAAAATAAACTGTAGTATGTCTTGGGCATATGGTGCCACGTATGAATGGGTTTTAACTACTTAACTGTATATAACAAAGAGCAGAAGGAGAGATTTGTCTTAGTGTGCAATAATTATAATTTGCAGTAGCTGCATAGCTTAACAGTCAGAAACCACAAAGCCATGGAAAGCTTTTAGTTGGGATTTGCATGGGATGTGTGCCTCTGACCCCGAGCTCACATCATGTTTTTTGACAGCTCACAGCCAGGCACGAGGCTGGACTTAGCTAATTAACAGGATACCTCTCCCTCCTTTCCTTTCCTCTTCGCTGGGCTCATGTTTTTCAGCGCTGGGTTAACGTCGGTTGCAGAGCCTGGGATTTAGCTTGTCGGACTCAGGAGCTGGCACTGGTTTGGGCACGCTTCTCCATCACACAGGCCAGAGGGGAGGCACACTGTGGGCAAGCCCATGACAGCCCAGGCTTCACCTCAGCTAGAAATCATCCCCCACAGAGCAAATACAAACAGAAGTAGTAAATAAAAGAGGCCACAATGTCAGAGTGGTTGCTGGGGAGTATCAGCCTTCAGGCTCTGGGCAGAGAGAACACAATATGGCTAGCTTTGAATACAAATTACTCCATAATTTCTAGCTTCCCTTTTTTTTTTTTTTACCAATATCTATCATTCCCGTCTGATACTTCAACCTACAAAAGTCACATTTATGCCTTTTCTACATAGACCCAGCTCACACTGGTTTGAACTTCATCCTGAGGCACAAGTCAGTGCAAACACTGGCAACATCTTGACAGTGGTCCACCTTCCGCTTCTCAGGAAAAATGTCCTTTTCCATTTCGGTGCTGAGAGGTTTCTGAAAACCAAGCAGTGGTGGTGACCATTATTTCCATGTCCTAAAAAGCCTGCTTATAAAGGGATATAAAGATTTGCAAAGACAGTCAAATCTAATTTATAAAGTAAATTAATAAATACCTGAAGAATTACCTTGTCTTTATCTGGGCTCCTCAGTAGGTTTGCTAGCACGGATTAACCAATAATGTTATACCACATAGCTTAAACATGTGTGTCCTTCCCTTTTTTGGGGGGGGAGGTTGCTTTCCTCTGAGTTTTCCACAATGTGTTTCACATGCACTGTGAGTAACACTCTTGGACTTCTGCCCTGGATTAATCAAACATAAATCATTGCCCCATGCAAAAAGAAAGTTTTGCCAAAAATTGCAGTGGTCCAGAGGAGAAGAAAATATTTTTTTTTTTCCTTTGTGAACTTTTAACTAATTTTATTCCCTTTTTTTTGTGTGTGGGGGGGGGAAATTTTGCTCATTGAAAAATTCACCAACAAAGCCCTGATCATCTTGGTTTTTTAGTGATAATATAAAAAATTAAACCCCCAGCTGCTCAGGAGAATATTCTTGCTTTCTCCTCGATTAGTTTTATGGTGATGAGCCCTGACAAACTTGCAAGCTTTGTATTTAGCTTATCAATAACTCAGTGTTGCTTCTATTGCAGAGTTCCCTGAAGAGACGAGGCAGCAGAGAAATGCATAAAGAAAAAAAGGCATTTACCCAGGTATGGTTTTCAACAACATGCAATTTTGAGCAAAATCACATGATAAAACTGAAAATTTCTTTTTATGGGTGTTGACAAGGCTATCAGGTACATTAACTAGAGTGCAATTAAACCTACCAGAAATAATGTAGAAGCAATTTAGGACACAAGTGTGATCTCTAAACTGTGCAGCTTCTTGGGCTTGTTGTGCTTGTATCTGCAGATTCAGGCTGCAGGTTTTCTGTAAGAAGAGAAAATCACCTTGCCTCACAAAGTAATTGGATCACAGCTTAGGGACTAACTAAATTTATATGCGGTGCCAAAGATTTTGTGCTAATGAGCATCTTGGCAGGGGATGCGGTTGACGTGCTGTAATGGCACCTTGTGAGCGCTCATGTCACAGCCCCGGGTTTCATCTCTCTCTGGTGTCGGGGGACAACATGTGAACTTGTGCTCCCCCAGGCTGAGATACAGCACAGAGCCTAAGCTACCCACTCAGTCACCAGTTAGCACCAGTTAGACACCGGTTTTATTGAAATCCTGTAGGCTGATCCTTCTCAGGGAAGGAGTCTGCCCAGTTTCCTCTGCTTTTTGTGCTTTTCCCAGCATCCGTACAGTTACTGTTTATAGCCGGAGAGGTGGGGTTAGTGCTTCACCTTGCAGCAAAAGGAGCCAAGAGCAACATCATGCCTTTGCTAGAGAAAGATTACACCTCCCCTGCTGCCCCCTCAGCAGGCCCAGTGTACGCAACCGAGACCCTGTGGGTCTTCTCTGAGTCAATGAAGTCTTAAAATCCATTGATTTGTAATAATAACCATAATAAATCATTGTATCATCTTGCACTTGAGTGGGTAGGGTGGGCAAACCGGGGCTCATGGTGGCCAGGGGCTGCAGCCTGCTTTCCCGGGACAAAGCAGACCAAGCATCCCTGCCAAGCCAATACAAGCATGGCTTCATCAGACCTCAGAATGAGGCACTGGGCTCTCCACCTGGAGTGCCTGCTACAGAGAATTTTTTAAGTTGTGAGTCAGGTCAGAGAGATTGTTTTTGTGCAAGCCTGTAAAATACATGGATTAAATATATATATGTGCCCGCACACATGCAAATCACATATAAAGCTACATGAAGGCACGGTTGTGTCCACCGGCATTTGTAGGTGGCACTGTCCTTCCTTTCCTCATTCCTGGAAATACAGAGTGGTGGAGAGGGAACGGATTCCTTGTGCTTACCTCCTCCACCCAAATCCAGGCATTAACAGCAGCTGAAGTTTGCCTTGGAAAGCCTTAAGAAGGACTTCATAAAATTATCCAACTAACCCTGAGTCAGCTCTGCTCCACTCACAATGTGGGGAAGTGATCTCAGAAACCACTCAAGGAAAAAACCTTTGCACTGTACACACACATCGTAACTCAAGCAAGCAAAGGATTTGGTCTTGAAACAAAAACAGTTGTGACAGCACTGTGCAAGGTGGCCATTCAGGTTTTTTCAGCAATTCTTTAGGGTGGGAGACTGAGAAAAAAATCTTATACATTGACATGGCCCAGCCTATAGGTGCATGTCCTTGCTCTCTCCCAACTCTAGGGTGCTACCCAGAGCTGTCTCCAAACCCAGGTATCCTTTCAGAGGTATGTGCTGGTTGAGACCAGAGTGCACCACAGCAAGTGCCCAACCTGGTCAAATAGCCACTGGGTCCTGTGGCATGGCCCAAAAGGTTTAGTACAGACACAGCCCAGGGGGCTGGTTCAAAACACTGCTTTTTAGGGACAGCTGCCTTAAATACCTAAAATCAGTTCAAATACCCATTACGTGTTTTGTGAAAAGCAACCACAAACTTAGATTCTGTGCATCCACATGCTTACAGCTATGTATAGCATACAGCAAGACCAGTGTTTTTACTTACTGGGAGCTCATAATGAAAATTAGCTGGAAGATTGCACCCACCACAAGGCACATCGAGTAAATAGTACCTGTGAAATTTATTGTCTTAAAGTCCTACAAAAGCAGAATTCATAGTAGCACTAACCCACCTCTAGCAGTATTGAAGAAAAAAAGTTTTTATTCAGCAGAATTGCAAAACGGAGCTTCTTGGAAAATACCAGCCACCAGGCAAAACACAAAGAAAAGTGGTTCTCCAGCGCAAGGTAGGAGTGCTGACACTCAACCATATGCTTGGGTGCTGGTTGTACTGCCCTGTCATCAGACTTGCAACCCCAAAACTGCTTACCCATCTTCTGCCTGGCAGTTCCCTTGAGCCGGTGGTGGTGGTAGAGGAGATGGTGTTGGTCTCTATCTATCTTTGTGTTCTTCTTGCCAGAAAAGAAATATCATATTTGGGAATTTTTGATCAGCTCTTCATTCTCATCATATCATTTACATTGCATAATAAATTTAAGTTAATTTCTTTCCTTTAAGTTTCATTTCTTTATATCTACATTCTACATTTGTCTAAATTAGACTGCAGACTGTAGGGAGGGATCTGAGTTTTTTCTTTCTGCTTTTTTTCCCATTAACATCCCTCTGAAGTGCAGTGCAGAGCTGTAATGCCATTGCATGCAAATAATCATCAGTAATCATTAAATCCCATTTATCCTTAATGATCTCTTAGAGTTCATGACTAGCACTATGACTGACAGAACATTTTTGCACTGTTGTTCCTTATTTTCTTTCTATACAGTCTTCCCTACATAAACCTTTTAGGAAACTGTCCACATACTAGATGTGAAATACAGTTAGGCTGTGCCATCACCCAGCTTTCAGCCCCAGGGATTTGAACCTCTTGTTCTTCCAAAATGATGGAAAGACTGTATTCTCCCTTTTTTTTTTCCCCCCACCTTTTATTTTTTTCATTTGTGATTTAACTAATAATGAACTATTCTTAATCTCAGTGATTTGGCCTCTTCTAAGTTTGCCTTATATATCAAAACTCTACTGACTTGTGTGGGTGTCTCACCCTCTTGCTGTTTCTACTTGGTTTCAACTGATCAAGAAATCACTGATATTTCTGTACACAAAGTTTCAGAGGGACAGATGCATGAAGATTGGAGTCCTACCCTTCTGGCTTGCTTTGATCTGACTGATAAATCTCTCCTGACCATTCTTTTCCTTTGGAAAAGAGCTGTCCAGGGAATGGGATTTTCAGTAGTTGTGTTCCCTGGAAGAGAAGTGGGGAAGATATAGAGCTTTCTCACCTTTCCAGAAGGGATCCGTATTTAGTAGGCAAGATTAACATCTATCAGCTCTGTTGTTTTGTATGAGGCTTGTGTTTAATGAAAAAAATCTTGTTTGTTTCAGCTTTTGCAAAAAACTAAAACTTACAAATGTGACCCTTTTTTTCATAGACAAAACCTAGCGATAAGGTAATGCCGTTATAAGAACTTAATGGTGTTTTTTTCCTGCTATAACAACACCCTAACTCCACAGATGCATTGAGTCGTACAGTGATGCCGAGCAAAAACACTGGGGCCCTGACCCCAAACCCATCAAAGCCTTTCCCTTTTCTTCAAAAGCTTCAAAATGCTGAGTGTGTTGTCCTGACTGGCACTCAGTGTCTTATTTGTATTGCTTGAAGGCGTGCAGTGGGCATCAGGCTGGGGTCCCCTCTGAGCCCCAGGGAGGAGTTGGCCCCTGGTGCTACCAGATGGGGAGGGGGCAGAGGGCAGCCTGGCCCTTCCCCACCCGTGTCGCTCTGGGGCCCTGCAGCCAGGGAGGTGCGAGATGCCAGCTAGTGCCACCAACAGCTTTGGGCAGCCAAAGGTAGACAAGAAGCACTTGGGAAAATGCTGGATTGCAAATGCAGAATAAGGAAAATGTCAGATGTGATTATTTCCAAGCTATTAACAGATAAATAAATAAACTGGAGTGATTGCCCCACCCATGAGCTCTGATGTGCAGCAGTGGTCTGGATGTAACCTTCCTTGTGATCTTTCTGTTTCCCTAAAAGCAAAGCCTACAGCTGCGGGAACAAACTGATTCTCGATGAGAGGAAAAACAGAGGTAATATATTGTGCAGCCCTGACCAAAGATGATGCTTTAATCGTACAGAGCAACCAATACTCAGTGACTCCAGTGGAGGCTGCATGGAGTTTTCCCAGGTTTAAATCTGATACTCAATTTACAGTTTTGAGTTATAAAGAGAAAAGGAATTTACAAATATATGTGTGACTATGAGGTCTGTGTATGGGAGGAGATGATAGCAAAGCAAGCTGATCTTCTAGAGGCTCTGCTTCTAACCAATTATATGCACCTTGATTGTATTCATAGAAAACTCACATTTCTGCTGCCAGAAACATAATGACCAGAGTTTTAGTCAGTCGACTGATCAATGGATTGCAGTTGTGTTTGACTACTGGTTATCACTGAAAACCACATATTGACAGAAACTTTGGATATTGTTTGCCTCTATCATTTTATTAACATTTAAACTTTTTTTACTATTTAGTATTTTAAAGTTCGAACCTAGGCCAAGCAGAATCAGTAAGAAAACTGACTGAGTTCAGTAGTATGTAACCAATTACTTTTGTGGCTGTTTAGGTATTAATGTCTGAAATTAAGACATAATTAGTATATATCTAAATAGAATGGGCCGAAATTAATCTAAGTAATATAAAAGACACCATTACCAATGTGCAAGAATGTGTGCTTTATAAATTAAATCATTTCCTCAGATTGCTGAGCCATAATTAGTTTTGTAAATCTTTTTATTTTATTAATTGCCTGATCTGGGTAAACAATTAAAATCAGACATGTTTTTTCTGAATTTGGTTGCCATTGTTAGGAATTACAGCAAAATGGTGCTTGTGAAAGATAACAGCGCTCTGGAGACTGAAATTACGTTTCCATAGATATTTGCACATATGTCCACATGGCCTACCAACCAGGATTAAATCTGCTGTCTCAAGAGATCATCTTTCAAAGCCTGCCTTCCATTGTACTGCTAATGCTGATAAATGTGTCTCTTATGAGGCCAAGTGCCTGTATCTCAATGACAATTCATGAAAGTGATTCATGCAAAGAAATTGTTCATCGGCTTAGAATTTACTTAACCTTGTCTCTTATTTCAGCACAATACACACTAGAGTTTCCATTTGAGTTGAGTTGCAGTGCTTTAAAATGCCCAACACACACACAAAAAAAATCAAACTCTCATTTAATACCCTGGGTCTTCCTGAAAAACGCAGATTTTCACATAGGATGGATTTGGATGTAACTATGGTTTAATTAATTTTTCTTTTCTTTTTCACATGTTTTCACCAATCTCCCCTGTGAACAGTTGCCCATACCAGCAACAGTGATCACAATCTGGTCCATCCTAAGAATAACAGCAGCAGAGACAACAGTAGTGCTTCCTATTTGGAAAACAAGTTAGGCACTCCAGCCAGTTCACAGCACTGTGAGATGCAGTAATTAAAGTCTTCATTTTGCAAGGCAACCATGCATCTCAGCACACTTTTTTTGTGCTTTTAAGCTGAAGAAGCCTGAGATTTTGGATTACGATGGCAAATTCATCTGAGTAGTCTTTGTCTCATCGTGCTAAAAGGGAGCCAATGTATCATTAAACATAAATGGAACAGAAAGTGCCAACAAATTGTGGCACCTTTTCATTTGACTCATTCTTATTTTCCACAAAATTTACTCAGTATTTGAGGAGAACTAAGCATTGTGCTGGCACTCTTGCATCACTGAATACTTGCAATGGCACACTCATTTTTTTTTCCTTCTCTTTAACTTTAGTCAACCTGCTTTGCCAATTTAACCAGGACCAAGCCGTGAAATGTGTCAACTGTGTGGTTTGCGCAGCTCTTGTCTATGTATTGTTTGCATACCTAACAGCTACAGCTCAGAGGGAGGGGAGGTGGAGATTTTGGAAGGTGAGCAACTGATTGTGCTTCTGATATAATCTTTGGTGGGGTGATTATTCTTGGCAGGAGGACAGCGCTGATCTGAAGTGCCAGCTCCAGTTTGCCAAAGAGGAGGCAGCGCTGATGCGTAAGAAGATGGCCAAACTGGGGAGGGAGAAGGACGAACTAGAGCAGGAGCTCCAGAAGTACAAGTCCATCTATGGAGACGTGGACAGTCCCCTGCCTACTGGGGAGGCAGGGGGCCCACCCAGCACCAGGGAGGCCGAGCTGAAGCTTCGTTTGAAGCTGGTGGAGGAGGAAGCCAACATACTGGGCAGAAAAATAGTGGAACTGGAGGTGGAGAACAGGGGGATTAAAGCTGAAATGGAGGATATGAGGTGCCAGTATGAAAAAGAGTGTCTCAGCAGGGACCACATTTCAAGCATTCCTACCTCGCCCTATGGCGACTCCGTGGAGTCAGCCACGGAGCTGCGCCGGCACCTGCAGTTTGTGGAAGAGGAAGCAGAACTGCTGAGACGATCGATCTCTGAAATTGAGGATCACAACAAGCAGCTCACAAACGAGCTGAACAAATTCAAGTTTGAGCCAGGCCAGGAGCCAAGCTGGTTGGATGATGCAGCGTCCAAGTGCGGCGGCACCTTGCAAGAGGAGCTGAAGTCGGCTAGGTTGCAAATCAATGAGCTGAGTGGAAAAGTGATGAAACTCCAGTATGAGAACAGGGTCCTGATGTCCAATGTCCAGCGTTACGATCTTGCTTCTCACCTGGGCCTGCGCGCTTCCAGCCCCAGGGACAGCGATGCCGACAGTGATGCCGGGAAGAAGGAGAGTGACAGCGAAGAAGGTCGCCCACCCCAGCCAAAGAGAGAGGGGCCCATTGGGGGTGAGAGCGACTCTGAAGAAGTTTATGAGAAGACGTCGGGTTTTGGGAGCGGGAAGCCATCGGAAGTCAGTGACCTGTGCTCCGCTGAGCTCATGAGAGTGAAAGAGGGCACTGAGTCTTTAATTAACATCAAACGTGAGGCTGAGCGGCTTGAAAGGACTGTGGACCGCCTTATCACCGATACGGACAGCTTGATTTATGATGCAAAGGTGCATGTAACCAGCAGCCCATCCACTGAGCAGGATTTCAAACGTGGTGAGGAAAGGGAAGAAGATAAGCATGAACCAGAGCTTCTGAACACCATCAACTCCAGGATGAAAGCTTTCCGGAAGGAGCTGCAGACCTTCCTGGAGAAGGTTGATCACATTGGGGAGGGCCTTAAGGAGCAGATGGATGACCTCTCCCCTCTTCCCCATCTCACAGAGTCTTCCAGTTTTCTATCCACAATGACATCCATGTCTCGAGACTCTCCCATTGGTAACCTGGGGAAGGAGTTAATCACCGACTTCCAGGTAGGTCTGCCCCTTGTTTGCCTTCTTTCTGTTTATTGTTTCTCTTTCTTGCTGGCATTGCTACCCTAGAGCTAATTTTCCTCACTGCTGCTTTGTTATGATTTCAAACCCGCAATGTATTACAATGTGTAATGTTAAACAAACACTTTATAGGTTTTTTTCTTTTGTTTGTTTGCACAACTCCTTTGATTCAGAGGCGGTTCCTCATGGCAAAAAGGCTAATCCACTGGTGCTATAGAGATCTGTCTTCTTTTTGTCTGTAACAGCAGTGTTTCCCCATGAAAGAAGAGATTAATTAAAAAAAAAAAAATCTGATGAATGTAAATTAGCAGCCTTGCTAAGAAATGTGAGGAGGTCTTTATTATGCTCTCTCATAAAAGGGTCAGGGTGTTCTCAAAAGCCTTGCCAAAGAACCCAACCAAACGCAGTTTTCTTAAGTGATGTGTTTTGAAAAGCCTGCTTACAGCTCACTCCCCTAACCGAGCAGCGAGTGAGAAGCTCAGTAGCCAGCGAAGGACTGCCTTGCCTAAAGCGTTGCCCATGGGCGCATGTCTAAACTGCCACAACTGCCACACTGGATATGGCTTTTCTGCAAAGCACAAGTAAGGAAGGAAGAACCTTGTGTCCCGTATCCTTCATGACTTGTATGCTTGCTGTTGGTTTGACTCATGCATCCTCATTGCATGCGCCTCATAACCAGTGTTTGCATTCTTTTTTCCTCTCTTTCTCTTTTTTGCTTTTCAGATGTTTCAGCCCATCATTTTGCTCATCCTCATTTTGGTTTTATTCTCTTCACTTTCTTATGCCACTGTATTTAAGTTGGTCTTCCTGTTCACGCTTTTCTTTGTCTTGTAGTTTTTCAGTCGTCTACCTTACCCATTTTTGTTTTCTTTATTCCCTCCTGTCGTTTTGTTTTTTTTGTTATAAACCGCCCATGCACCTAACAGTCCAAACTGAGGGATCAGATGGAATGGCAGCTCAAACAAGATCGTGGAGAGGAGCGAGAGATTCACCACCAGCGAGCCACCACCGACCCACACCGCAGAGCTGATGGAGACATTAAACTCTACAGGCCAGGAGACAAGGGCTGTTTCAGTCTAGAGGTCAGCAAAGCAGCCCGTCTTACTCACTGCCTCCTGCTGCCTTAGCCAGGAGATGAGTAACAGAAGCCAGGGGTTGGGGGTATAAATTGGACCAAACACAGCACCCCTGTTGTGAAATTTGTGGTTGACCTCTCTTCCCCCTTGCAGTTTCAGAGAAACTTCTAGTAGCTTTGCTAAGTGGGAAAATATTGCTCAGGGACCCCTGACAATTGAGTATAGTACTGAAAGATCTCTGGAAGGGGTTGTAATCCCTGATGTGAGATCATGCTTCCAGGTTTCACTTTGTTGGATATTTTAAAACTGAAAAATCTACAGATAGAGACTGCTTTGCATTTTGCCTAGCAATAGCCTGTGCAGGAGAGGGTTTGGTGCTGGTGTACATGGTAATTCTCAACAGGTCACACAACACCCTGCAGCTTCTAAAATACATTATGTTAAGCAGAATTCTCCATCATTTGGGTTGTTAAGTACTTTTCCATTCATCAAAAACATTGATCAGTTTTTATTTGTCTTCATCCATGCAGAGGCTGTATCAGCCTCAGTAAACATCTCCCTAGCTGCTCTCATGAACATAGATTGGCCAGATGCTACAAAAGGTAAAGTCTTTCTTCCTCAGCTGTGAAATGGGATGATGAGGTAGAGAAACCTTGCCATTCAGCATGGATCCTTTTGCAATTGTATTTGTCAATAATTATGGTAGATTAGGTCAGAAAATCACCACAGCAAATGTTTACAGTATTTCAGTTTAAATTCTGTCATCTTTATTAATTGCCTCTTACCTTAGATCAGGCTCATTATTATATGAAATCCTGTATATGTGAGCCCTCTGTTAAGATTAGGGATTTGGGTAATTTTGGCACAACATCTTTTTTTCCTCTCCCAGGATGGGATGATATGTACAGCACAGTACTGAAACTGTGTACAGCAAACTGTGTTTAAACAGAGGATGGATAGTTTTCACATCATAGCCTGACAAGGAACAAGCCAGTAATTATAATCAAAGGTAGAAAATATCCAGCTGAAGTCCAGATGTGCTCAAAAGGTGAGCAAGGCTGGGGCTCAAATGGCTCAACCTGAGAAAATGTTGAAGACTTAAGGTTTTTGTTTCAGTCAGGTCTGCCTAAGCAACAAAGAATATTACACTGAAACTTTTCAGTGGGTAGACAGCCAGTTGAAATCTTGTAATCTCTAACAGTCAAACCCAAATGAAGCAGAAGAGTCCTTCAAATAATTTTGTATGGTATCATTTTTAGTCTTTTTAAATTTCATACACTGCATCAGCAAAAACTGCCAATTTTTTTGTGCCAGATGAATGAGTAGGAAAAAATATTATTCAAATACCAAAGGCTTTTTTAAAATACCACAGAAATTTCAGATGCAGACTCAAACCTTTCAATGCCCACAGCAGAGATGGCTACATGTAAGCTGCTATCTGCTTTAACTTATGAAGTGAAAGTATATGCATTGGCCAGTGGATAACATTGATTGATGATCTTCTTACTGTGTATGGACTTTCAGCATGAGAAGAACACATTTCATTTCAGTGAGGCAAATGTTTTCTTTTAAGCAAGAAAACCCACTTTTCTAAATTCAGTCTTTACAAGCTGAATTTTAAATGAAAATTTTCCCAAGCAATGCTGAGCAGCTTCCATTTAGCCATTTCTCCTCTTTTTAAAAATGAGCAGGCATTGTGGGAGACTGTTTGATTAAATGCAATAAATGCAGACTGACTTGTGCTTAAAACTACCCCATAGCCTAACTGTAAACATCTGCCTTTGTTTGGGCTTTGCACTGCAGTTTTTAGTGCAACAGTATTACTAGAATGTATTTGCATGTTAAAGAAGTGGGTTAGAGTCACAGTCCAAAGGAAATTATATCTTGAAACTGCCTTAAGAGCAGGGCTTTGTTTAAAAAGAAACAAACCATTCAGCTGCTATTGTGGGGGTTGGAGCCCATTGGGGTGGATGTTTGATCCATTATTCATGATTTTAGCAGAGCCAGGTTATGGTGGGAGCGGGAAATAATTCTTTACCATCCAAAGAAAAAGTGAGTGAACAAGTGAGAATTGCCCTGACTAAAAGACAGGGAGGAACTAAAAAAGGTAACACAATGCTTCATGGAGCAAATGCCTAGCACAAATCAAAGGATTACTATGGCAATAAATGGAAACCAGTGGGAAAAATGGTAAATAATTTTTGATCTGGTGAATTTTACCCTTCTTATCAATGGAATATCCATAAACAAAAAGCAGTTTCCTTAAGCAGTCTCCTCCTGTTTATTCAGAAACAAGAAGACATGCTGGAGATGATAAATCTCACTCTTTCAAATTACTAGATATAGTTTGTTGCAGTATTTGATACCCGATGCTCTAAAATGGAGCTGTATCTCCTAACTCTGATTGTTGCTTCAGAGGGTATCAGTTCTGCCCTTATCTGAGTAAGTAGCAAAGGCAAAAGCACTCATCTTGCATTTCGGATTGGGATTATTTTCATACATGGTTTATAAAGATTTACACATTTGTTTCTGTATAGAAAAATGCCACAAAATCTCTGACACTCCCAGGTTATGGAAAAAGAAGCACTGAAGTGAATTCACTTAAAAGGAACAGGTTATCACCAGAGAATTAAAATAAAAGCAGATAGGTTGGAGAAGGTGAGAGCATGTCTTAAAAAGCAAGTCTTCCACAAGGTCTAGTAATAAAGTAGGAAGAGCTCACACTGAAGAATAATTTCTTCTAGGCCTTTCTCAATCTGTTTATCCTTTTTCCTTACTTATCATGCTCATAATAAATATAAAACACCTCTATTACTCAAAGTTAATACCTGGGTTAAGTGTGAACCAACCAGATCCAGTAATGTGGAAGTTAGGTAAGTTACTTTACCACCTACTTTGAACTAAAAATTCTGTAAGGATCCATTTTCAACATATGAGGAGCATTTCAGTCTATATTTTGATTGTTCTCTTTTTAGCTGGTTTTGGAGTGTCTGTGCTTCTTCTGTGCAGTTTTCATAATTCCATGTGAGAGCTTTTCAGCTGGATGTCTTTTGCAGCAGCTCCCAGCCATGTGCTGAAAATTTACACATCCTTTTTCCCTGGTTTAAGATTTGGTTTTCCCAGAAAGGAAACAGTGAATGTTTTATACATTGTGACTTTTCCTTCTTCTTCTGAAAAAAAACCTAAAAACCAAAAAAACCCCACAACAACAAATGAAGGCCACATAGAAAGTTGTATCTTTTAGTGTCCGTTATTCCTCCAATGCTAAGTTGTGGGAAGAAGAAAGACAAACTGGTGCTGACAGTATTCATTCCCACCAAGATTAGGGGCAGCAAAAATAATTTACTTTGATGAATTGTATTCTTTCTTGCTATGCAAGATTCCATAAAGGTTGACAATATAATGGCTTAAAAGACTCTTTATGATGTAAATCTGGATATCCCAGTCCTAACTGAACTCGGTGAGACTTTGTGTACTACCCATACAATGAGATGGATTTTAAAAGACTTGGAGCAAAGTGTTCTGTGTTTTCCCAAAATCAGAGACTCTCCATATAAGCACTGACAAATAACAACACAACTGCCTCTTGTGCACCAGCAAATGGAATATGTGTAATTTATTTTTAAGGGGTGAGGAGAAGAGTACATCTTCAGAAGCAGCCTCTGAGAATTCAGTTACATGTGTATTGCATGTAAAAAGTCTGGTTGATTGTATACATACAATGGTCAGCTGTCATGTGTGAAAAAGTAGCAGGTTTTAGACTGCGTGGTCAAATGTAAGGTTAGAAACGTAAAACATTCATCTTTTGCCTTCCTGGAATTGCACACAAATGCTGGCGAGCATCTTTCTACCCTGCCTCCTCAGGCCTTATTTTGCTGCATCCCTTCTGGGAAAAAAAAAAAAAAAAGGCTAAAAAAGAAAGATTCCATGAAATTTCATGTGCACAGTGGTTGCATATAAACAGCTTAAGTTTGCAGGCAAATTGAAATTGTAATTAGCTATGGTACGATGGAGAAAACAGACAAGTTTTCCCAGACGTACCTCATGGTGCATGGCAATATTGTAAAAAAAAGTCATGGCAGAAACATGGGATTGTGCAAGCTGAAAAGTAACCCGAAAAGCCTTCAACACACTGAGAGGGGCAGAAGAGGGTCAGTGCAATGAGGGAGTGATGGTAAAGCCCCCAAAGCCTGGATTACTTTTCTCTCAACATCGTCTTGAAGTAAAAACATGGGTGAGGATTAGCTTGTTCTGGAGTGATAACAGCTGAGAGAAAAGGACTCGGCAGAAGGATTTGGCACTGCCTGTCCAAGAGGATGGGAGTGGAAGTGGATCTGGAATTGCAATAATTGGGATTCATGGGAAATTGCTGCTTGGTGTTGAGCTGTGGATGAAGTGCAGCTGCTTCTGTGGTGCTGTGATAGAGTAGCACTAGCTTGTAGTTCCCACTATAGTGTGCTTGTATGTCTTGTTGTAGTGAGTTTGTGTCTATTTCTGTGATGTCCGTCCCTTGTGTGGTTGCCTTCACATTCAAGGTGTTTTCCATTCCTCATGTTCGTTAATGAGTACAAAGGAGACAAAGAATGGAAGTTAACAGGTTATCAGCTTTTGTGTCCATTTTGTAGCAGAGCTGTTTTCCAAAACAAAAGAAAACCACAGTTGTGCCACATGTTACACCCTGCTGATTACATCATAGGGGCTTGATATCCACATATAAACATAAAGATGTCTGTCAGTGCAATGCCAGGTACCCGAACTGCATATACAAATATCACATGATACATTTCTACACTTTCTCCATTCACAATCCAGATGTTTAGCAGCAATCTATTAGGTGCTTAAGCAGCCTTATCTCCCTTAATTTGAGCAGTAGTAATCCCTGTGCTTCTGGTAGAAATTACGTTATATGAAATTATGGACTATGAAGCGTCCTCAGGTTGTGCTGGAAGGCAAAAGGTGTGAAGCTCTGTGTTCATGCATTAACTGCTTTTCAACACATTTATTTTGCTGCTTATAAAAATACATCATACTTAAAGAGGCAACGCAACTATAAAAATTATTTGCACTGTCTAGTGTGCATGTAATAGTCTATATGCTTTTATGATGTATTTAGCTCTTCCTAGTAATTCCAGCAGTTATCACACAGTCCCAGCACCCAAGTTTACTGAAACTTGGCTTTGCATGGGCTGCATGTTTATAAAAAAATTGCATGAGTTTATAATTTTCTTGCCCTAATTTTGCAGACATCAACTGTTGTCTGTATATACGTAACTATGTGATTCCAATTAATCTAGTCTAAAGTAGAATAAATTACCTTTTAGCAAATCATTGTTCACTGGAAAACAAGTGTGAAATGAATAGTGAAAAATTCAAACCTTACCTTCCTGGTAACTTTTGCTGCTCTGATTCAGCTTCCAGTTTCAGGAATCCCAAGACCAAAAATATATCTAACTATCTAACTGTGTAACTGTATGCCTGTAAGGACAGTCAATATGACTGATCGGTTATGCTTCCTTTATATTTTAAATTAACACTGTATGCATTTTTATATGAATCATACTGTTTCCATTTCTGGAGGCACATAAGATTTTTTTTAAGTGATTATTGCATTGTCATGTTGTTTCTGTTTTTACCGGATCGACTTTGCATGATTTTGGCTGATTTTGAATTCATAAAAAGGAAGAACACACTTTTTTTTAATTCAGTACACCTGAATTAACTAGGTACATTGGTTCTTATTTACCATTTTCTTAAAGAAGCTGGATCAGAATAAAAGAATGCAGAAATTTCTGTTAAAAGTAAATTTTATTTTATTGGATGAGAGATCTAAACTGATATACCTGCGTGTAGCTATCTCACGATTTACAAACGATTGTGCAAAACTGGCAAATCCCATTGCGAGCAGTTCTTTTCAGGTTATTTTAAGACCAAATTTTGGTTTTGTGCAATACAAAATGTCTGCAGACACGTTAAGGTGCAAGATGAAATCCATAAGGCAGATAATGTCCTCTTGGTCACTTTATGTGTACCTTTCAGGGGGCTGGAAGTGTCTCTTCCTCAGGTACAAAATAGCCGTGCACAAGTCAATAAGTGAATGAAGTAAAAAAGAACTGACAGGGCCTGGAAAGTATGTGCAGGGTGATTTTTGTGGCGTATGGTCCTGCAGGTGCTTTATGGGATAGTTCCATCTGCCTTACCTCTTTTTTCCCTAGAGGAGGAGAGGAGCGTCTGTCCCAATGGCAAATACTTTTTGAATAACCAAAACTGTCCCAGAAAGGGCTGCTGCAGCCCGAAGAACAGCAGCAGCTGGTTTTGCTCTCGGGAAGCAGGAGGAGTGCCTGCGGAGAGGAGAGGGGTGCCAGGGCTGATGCCAGAAGGGAAATGACAGCAAAGTCCCCAAGAGTGGTCCCACGACCTGCATTACATCCTTGCAGCTGCTGAGGCTGGAGCTCACTGGACGTCGGCCAACAGAGAGCTTGGGATTACACTTTGAAGCCTGAAGTGATCTCTTCTTTAAATGTTTTTACTCTAGGAAGTAGGAGTTTGGTCCATAGCGTTTTATGTGGTCACACATGTGAAGAGGACGGCGTCTGGCCGAGCATCACCTTTGTACAGACAAATCAGTTATAGCTCCAATGTGAGAGACACAAAATGAGGGCATAGAAAGTTCTGATTGGGAATATAAATGCCACAAGATTAATTAACATAGTATAAATAAGGAGGTCCCTAACTCTACCTTCTTGGGTCATTATTTTTGAATTAAGTAACTTTTGGAAGTAAAGTGGATGGGATGCCAAACTTAAGGAGAACATAAAATTGAAAGTATTAAGATTAAAATAGTGTTGGGCCTGAAAGGGGAGATATTTCAGTATTTTGGTCAGATCTCAGGCTCACATGGCTTATCACCATGATATTTGTGGAGTAGAAATAACAGTATGAGGTTGACTTGTGCAGAGAGCTGTCTTGTATCTGAAGAAAGGGACCTTATATGCTTAATTGGTTTAATAAATGCTATCCCATTAACTGCCTAATCAGAAGTGTTGCAAAAGAATAAGTAATTAGGTTCAATATATATGCATTCGGTGCATCTTCTGCAGAGATGTTAACATTTTATAGCATTGATTATCATAGAGAAATATGCTACCAAATATGGAATACTCTAAATAGGAGCTAATCTGGCAAATGTCATTGATGGTCCACTCTCTCAGCTACTGGAGTGCAATCCCAGATCAGAGGCCTGAAGAGAGTATCCAACATGTAACATCAGCATCCCAGCTTTAGTTTTCAGAAGAAGCCACACAGGAAATTCCCACACATATTTAGGTCATTGCAATTTATTTGCACGCTGTGCTTTGGTTTTAACTATTGATAAGCGTGAGTTGTGCAGACGTCTGTCCTGCAGTTCTTTTTTCCTTTGTTTTACACCACGGAGACACGTTTTCTGCTAAACCTATCCCTTTGTCCTGCTCATCAGCTCAGGGATTCCCATGTTTTACCTGTACAGAATGTACCGATACAGGAGCTTCAGGCTCAGCTTGAGCAGGAGACAAGACTTCACCGAGAGGAGCAAGAAAAGTTTACAGAAAGGATCATTCAGGTAAATACGAAATCTGCCTGCTGGGAGAGACGTGTGACCATACCGTGTGGCATGGACCTTGTTTGTCAGGACCTTCGGAACTTGTGTCCTCACAGCTGTGCCTGTTTGAGCTCATCTGAGAAAATGAAGAACCTATTTTGCCACTTTGAATCTGGCTTCTCTGCTTGGTGGAGAGAAGCTTTGTCCTCCCCTGTGTGGGGGAAGTTGAGATAGGGACGTGAAATACTGCATGGGGAATTATGTCAGCCCCTTGAGTTCTTCATGAACTAGGGAAGGGTGCATTTGATCTCCGGCAGCGCAGTTTGGCTCTGTGCCTTATTCTGACCTCTTCTAGCTCAAAGAAGAACCAGTGCTTCTCTGAAGCTGGAGGAGTTGTTACACACTCATAACTGAGACACAAATCAGGACTTTTTTGTATTTCTCAGTACCCCATGCTTCCAACCCTCTTATCCATAAATGATTAATAAATCGTATTTTGTTACATGGGCTCCCCTGCTCTTTTGAAGGCTGGAACATATTAGTCAATCATTTTGCGATCTCTAGCTCCTAGAGTGAAAAAAATCTGTTGCTAATTTTTGCAGGCTGTTTGGCTCTTAACTGAAATTTTCTTTTAAAATGTACTTCATAGACTAAAGTCAGCATAACTGTTGCATAGTGTAAGGCAATTTTCCTTGTCCCAGCTAGTCTCATTATGCCCAAGTGGTATCTCTCTGTTTTTTCATAAGTAACTTTAATTTCCAGTTGATCTCCATAGGAGCTTTCTCATCGAGGCTTTTGAAGGCAACCAGTGAATTGATTTCCTTCCTAGTTGCCTTGGCCATGAAAGCTTTTTGGAAGCTATGTCTGCCTCTTATTTTCTTTTGCAATAGCTATCCATTGAAAAGGCATAATACTCTATGAAGCTACCTCCACCAGGGTCTTCTGCAAGAATTTGTGACCACGGGGACTTAGATCATAACCGCTTATAAAAACAATGAAAAATGCAGCAAAATCAAAGCTAGCTATTCATGTTGACAGCCAGTAAAAACAGAAGAATAAAAGCATCTTCTGGATTCTTAATTTTTTCCAGATTGTGCCCATCCTGTTGATATTGTTCCTTTTTTGTCATCTATCAGGATTTCTGGTGGAAATGACTCAGATCTTTGCTGTATTTAACCATAACTTTATTTGATAGAAGAACCTGCATCAACGCAAAACCCATTTGTTTCTTCCTGTAAAAATTAAATTTAAAATAACCCCCTTTTTTACTATGTCATTTTTGGCAATGTTTAATGATGTCAAAATGATGTGTGCTATCAGTGTACAATCTCCATGACTGTTATTAGGAGTTGTGTGTGTGTTTTTTGGGCCATTGTAGCTGATTTTGTTCCAGACTACTTTTAAGCTGCATTTTAAACCCATTTAAGCTAACAACTACTGTAAATACTTTTAACTTGAACAGGAACTTTTTAAGGCATAGTAGCATAGGTGCTGAGAATTTGCATTATGCCAAAGCACATCATTTAAAGTGTGGGGAAAGTCCTTAGTAAACCAGCTAGTATGGACCAGTAGCCTGTGTCAGAAGCACCTGAATGTTGCCATGAAAATCAAGCATATATTTCTTAGCACTATTAATTGCTAGAGGCTACATGGGCTTGAAGAATAATCTCTGAAGTATTTTCATTCCTATGTGAATGCTGTTTGTTGCAGGGTATGTTCTTACAGTTTAAATTGTTGTGGTCATTAGCGTACCATGGCTTTCATAGATTTCATCTATGGAGCTGGTCAACAAAGGGAGAGGTGGTTTTTCCAAAGAATGGAAAATATTAGAAACTGATATCTGTTAGCAGTGCCTCTGTACTCATTTTCCATCAGCCTTTTCTTGATCAGCATGAACCACAGCTTGCTTGAAGTGGAAACAATCCCATCCATGCAGAATATGAGATGCTGTGCAGATAACTTGTGCATGTGCTATTGGGTGCAGGTCATGCCATGGTTTGATTTTGACATATTGAGGGAGAAGTCACATTTAAAGAATAATGTTTCAAGTGGCATTGTGTTGAAACAGATGTAATTATACATGTGCTCCAAATAATGAGCTTTTCTTGGTGCTTCTAGTACTGAAACTTAGAGACACAGTGAATG
>NW_010291937.1:73025-77852 GCF_000700745.2 Antrostomus carolinensis
TGTGTCCCTGATCTGGTTGCATCAGAATGAGAAACTGTTTACTGTGACTTGTTCAGACACCTCTAAGTATGAACTGTGAGAAGTGAGGGACCAGTAGTTTTATCTGAGATGCTGGATGTGGTTCCTTGGGAAGTGTTGCCCTTCCAGAAGCAAAGGGAGATGTCGCCACAGTGGAAAGGATGAGTTTGTGACTGGGGAGGGAAGAGGCAAGGATAATATTCCAGGTTGTCTGAAGGGCACCTTGTAGGAATGACCGCAAATGCATTTAGCGGGTGTGATACGTGCAGCAGTGTGGGGTGGTGGCTATGCTGGGAACATACTGCAGGGATACAATCAAGAGAGGGAGGAAAACAGGAGTGGTATAAAAAGCTTAAGCAGCAGCAAAGGTTTCATTTAAAGTAAACAAACTGTCTACTTCCACAGCAGGTTACTTGGATATGGTTATCTAAGCTTATTGGCTGCTGTCCTCTAATTTCCTCAACAGTCATAACTGGTGAGGAACTTATTAAGCCAAACTCAATAGCTACTTACTACTGATGAAAATTAGAGATTTCAGTTCATCTCACCCAACAAAGTACAAGTCCTGGAGACCACCCCGGGACACCACCTCATTGACATGATGTCTGTCATTCCATTAAAGCTGGAGGAGGAGCATATGCAGACCCTGCGGAGGAAAGACTTGGAAGTGCAGAGCTTGACTTTGCAGAACAAACTGGAAGAGAAGACCTGGAGCCAGGAGAAGAGTCTGCTGCAGCAAGAACTCAGGCATTTCAAGCAGGACACCTTTCTCCTGTATGTCAAACTGAAGTGGCTGCTGAAACATTGGCGGCAAGGCAAGCGAATGGAGGAGGAAGGGGAAGACATATTAGAGGTAACTGTCCCACCTTATTAATGCAATGAAATTGCGAGCAGTTGGGGCACTGGAGTGTCCCTTCTTTAAGTGTAGACTGTAAATATAATGTGGCATCAGCAACTTTATAATTGCACACAGATTTAAAGGGGATTCAAATTAAACGTGAAGCCTTTTTTTTTAAGTTGGGTTGTGCTAAAGTCTATTCTGCGTGATATGTTACAGATCACCCATCTTTAAATCCAAACCCTTAACTAGTACAAACATCTGGTCCTGAAAAATAGTAAATGAAAATTTAATTAGGTCTCAAATATATGACTCCTGAGTAATTTTTGGAAAGAAAAATGTGTTAGGATGGAGTCAAATCTATTTGGATGGGTTGAGAGCTGTCGTTTTTCTCATCGTGTGCACAGTGTGTTCCTTACAAAGCCTTCAGCAATACAGATGGAGGGAAGCTCTGTTTTCATGTTGGCAGGAGAATTATACAGCTTCTTGTGGGAACTTACAGTGAATCATTCTTGTTTGTTCCTCTTCTCCATACACACGGCTATCACCGTCAGCAGCAGTACGCCAGTAGTCATCGTGGTGATTTCCAAGTAGCAACTAAATTAAGATCAGGAATTTCAGAAGTACATAACAACCTGCAATCCCCAAGCTGACACATCTCAGCAGGGATGCAATTGCCAGCTAACACGCACTGTGAAGAAAGATGCTGCTAAATTGTGTTGCGTTGCACATCCAGAATTACCATTTGCTTTGGAAATCTTACTTAAAAGAAAAAAAAAGTAGAGAAATGCATTTGCTCATTCTGACATTTTATCCAAAATTCTTGAGAATAATAGATTTATTTTGCAGCTTCATGCAATTCTGAAATCATTTGGTAAGGCAACTAATTTTTCTCAGTATTTCTGATACTTACCTGCCTAGTGTTTTTTCCCCTCTTTGCTGCATTTGGCAGCACATGTAACCTTTCAGGTCTGCTAGGAGTATGCTTAAGTTGAATATTCTGATGTTTGGTATTCTTAGATAAAGGGTAGATGAACATCTTTAACTTCATATGCTGTGGTAACATGAGTCACAAACAGGAGATGAGTAGCTATTTAGAAAGAATTTCCTTCTACTTTACTTCAGCGGTACTAATTTGCTTCTATGTAAACTAGCTCATCTTCTAATATCAAAATAGCTTTCACATTTTCACTGTTTGGATTTTTTTGACTGGTTAATTTACAATAAGTCCACCTCCTGTCATTATTGGAGCCGTGTTTTGCTAATGCATTAGATAGGAATAAATTGCTAGATTTGGATACTTCCTGATCACTCTATCTTCAGCAGACAATGCACCAGCATCTTGTATAGTTTTTCATTAATTATATAATGATTCATTAATAATAATATAATAAAGATATAATAATAATCATAATAATGTTATAATCCATCATGCTACATTACAGTTGTACACCCATCTTCTCAGCTGTATAGCTCTCCTGTTTTGCAGGCCTGCATATAGTGTTGTGTTCACATATGCAACATGTCATATACCACCCAAAGATCATTTCCTGTAGCCTACAGAATAAAAGTCAATATATCCCACCACAGAGATGCAGGGGAAGATAGTTGCTTCCCTTAGCCCTTCAGTAGATTTCTGCCCCCCAAGGTAAATGGCAAAAGAGCGTTGATGTGTCCCATCTCTTCCATTTTAGATCGAGCACCCTGAGGCCCTCCCAGACTTTGGAATTAAGTCTGAGCAGAAGGCGGACGATGCAGAGCAGGAGGAGGAGGAAGAGGACGTTGTGTTTGCACTGACAGATTTCTCCCAGCATCCCACCATGGAGAGCACTGATCATGGACCACAGTTGCAGACTGCCGAATTACTGCAGCAACAAAAGCAGGTACTATATGATTTATATATCCTGCCCTGGGAATGAAAACTGGATTTTCAAAGGGAGTTCATTTTCTTCGGCTGATATGTTAAATCATCTAGAATCACACTTGTAAAAATACTTCTAGCTACGCAGCAATTACAGTGGATTTCATCCATTATATTTATATTTAATCAGGAGCCACGTGATTACTGTTCTCCTGTTGGCAGATGCTATCAGTGAAAAATCCTATTTCCTCTTGTGGCAGTTTGCCCAGAAACATCTATCAGTATGTGATGGTTTGCAGAATTTACATGCTCCTCTTGCCTGAGCACATCTATTGTATTCTACTGTCAGGCTTTTAGCAAGAAGAGGTGATTTTATTTCCTTTAAATAATTTAAGAAGCTAGCACATGTATTTAATGTTTCCCTTAGAGACGATGAGAAAACAATGCAAAAAATCCTTCCTGTCACTGGGCTTGCTTTTAAATACCTAAAAGCAAATCACGCTGACTTTTCCCTGACATGTCCTGTACCCTGCTTTTGTGTGTCAGAGCACTGCCATATATGCTAGCTTTTTCCTTTTTGTGTTTAATATACCAGCAGTCCTAACACTAATTGTAGCAAACTTCAAAGGGGACAGACTTAAGAATTCCAACAGTTCTTCAGGACCATCTTATATTTTTAAATGGAAAACGTTCAGAAAAGAGCATCCTGTTACATGGAGTTATTTGCAATCATAAGTAGAATGGAGCAAGAATTGTGTGTAAAACACAAATTCAGTTAAAAAGTTCTTGAAACTTTATGCCTTATGCCCCGTCTCCATCCAAGCCCTTGACTTGGGAGCCCATTCCACAGTGAGAGCTCTCACACAATACACTCTCTCTATGACTGCATTACTTTGCTGGGCTTGCTGCAGGATCTGGGGATGGTGCGTGTCTTTGCATTTCAGTTCTTTGCCTTGAATTCCCCAGACTCTCATGACTATGTACAACCTATTTACTTATTACCTATATGGTCTAATACCTACTTACTGCTGGTGCTGGGACATGCACGGGCTGTCTTGCAGCCTGCCTCTCTAGTTCAAGATGTAACTTCAGTTAGAATTGCTGTTTGAATAAAAAATAGTAGAGATCTGCGGTCTTTATGAGACTTCATATTCTGCTTTAAGTTTGTATATGCTTTTGCTTTCATTTTCTGTAGTGCTAGCTGGCAACTCCATTCTCTAGCTATTCTTTTCTATGAATGTGCTACCAAGGTAGTATTGATGTGATCCGTTTGGCATTTGGAAAGGTTCTAGTGTTACTGAACCTGTGGGAGGTCAGATTGCTGATTTCAAGGACATACCTTGCCAGTCACCCAGACCCATCACTGTCATCCTCTCAGCAAACTCTTCTCTGGCAGAGGCTGAAGAAGGCTGTGGAAGAGGTGCTCCTGAGCACGTCATTTAACTGCATTCCATCTGTAGACTGATTTAATCTAAAATTAGTAAAATAAGTATAAACCAACATAGTATCTCAGGACAAACTCTGTCATGTACTAACTTTCCATGTAGATCTCTTAAAATTACCAAGAGCATTCAAATAAATTATGTGCTCTTTGAAATAATGAGTGCTTAGGCATTAATCTCAATTAAGGTGGCAGAAATGGGAAGAAGGATTGCTTATGATTCTTTTTTATATGCATTGCATGATGTTCTAATGCAGCAGTACTGGATAATCTTGGTTAAAGAAATGACCCATAGGAACAGGCCATGTCTCACTATCCCTCTTGATATTGAATATTGTGTGATATCCAAGTGGACTTGTGGAGGTAAAATAGATTTCTTGCCTTCCAACCAGGAAAAAAGTGTTATTTCATCCCTGCAAGAATGAGTGAGTTTGCTAAATATTTCTCATTTTAAGCACTATTACTTGTTTTGCTCACTCACAATAGTGAATCTTCTAACAAGAACTGTGTTTATTGACAGGCATGTAAAAAGGGGTTTCAGTGCTATGGGACTTGGACTTGTCAATGGCAAGAAAGGATTATTATTATTCTCTGGCACAGAAATAGAAAGGCTTAGTGTAGGTTAATTCTGATGCTGTCATAGTGTGGTGGGTTGACCCTGGCTAGAGG